>NW_021633454.1:0-265416 GCF_004799145.2 Neltuma alba
ACAATCCAAATGAATATTTCACGTCTAACGTTTAAAGGTAGGAGACATGTCTCAAAAGAAACACTTACTGTGCCTTATGACTCTAATCCCAATTGCCTCCTCAAGCGCCTTAGCTTTGGAACCATCATGATCATACTCATGAAGTCCTAATTCATCAGACACAAGTAACACAACAAAAGTCCTGTGAGCAACATGCCCGTACCGAAAAATTGCTTCATGCGTAAAAGCAACAATGTCGACACTGATACAGACGGGAAATGGCAGCACTTCAGAAAACAAAATATAGTGTTTTAGATCCGTAATGGCTTAGAGGTACAGCAATCCAAGATCCACAGGATGAAATATATAGTGTTTATAAATATTTAAGTACCATATCTATTCGATAACGAGATTCTTTCTTTGAAGTATAGCTACTTCATAGCTTACAGAATACCATACAGCTCCAATTCTGAACTACCTTCACACTATACTTACCAGCAGAGTTACTGAAGACAGCAATATCAGGACCAAACGCCGATTTACAACGTTCCATCGAAGAAGCAAGGGGAGGCCAAAGTGTCAAAGAGTAAGGAGCAGTAATGGTATTATCCTTATCAAACACGACCCCTTTGAAACCCCTTCTTCTTCGCAGCTCACCCCAATCAATGTACCTCAAGTCCGGAACAGAAACATGAGGCAGTGCTAATTTGGGGTCTTTCACAAACAAAACGTCGAACAAATGGCCTCCAAGTTTATTCTCTGCCCTAACGCCGCTTTCACATCTGCCCACCACATGTTGTGAAATGTACCCGCCTTTCCTCGGCGCTGCCGAACCCCTTTTGCTCGTCTTCTTGTGGAAGCTTTTGGTATCTGCGTTCTGGGTGTTGATTATTGGGGTCTTTGTAATCAGTAGAGAGAAGAAAATGAAGAACCAGAGAGTGGCTCTGGCTCTGATTTGAATTGGAATTGACGAAACTCGGGATTTCTCAGAGTCAGAGCGCAGAAATCTCTTATTGGGATTTTGCTGTGAGTAGTAGAAAGTGATAGAGTGGTAAGATTTCTCTGGTGATGGGCATTGCTATGAAAATTCAGAGGCTTTTGATGGAGGGAACAACAACTCGGAAGAGAAGCAGCCGCAGGAGCTGCAGGCATTTTTAATTTTATCTTAGACTAGGCGGCTTTATTCCTGCAAATAATGGACTTCCAAATTTCAAGTTAATTTTAGTTAAATTTAGAGCTTGTGCCATCCTTGAAATCTAACATGGTAACGTAATAAGACCTACTTTAATCTATTCCTCGAGAAATGAGAATCCATTATACATTTTATCAAAAAGAATCCATTATACACGGCAAAATTTCGGTTTTGCTAAAACTGATCTACATCCCTCGTAAAATGAGCTCAAATTTTGGTCTAATCATAAACCATTCAAGGGAGTTTTTATAAATGCTTTTAACCATGAGGCTAGTTGTTCTATGGACTTAATTTACATTTTTTTTAAAAAAATCTCAATTATCCGATTAAATTTACATAAATTTTATAATTATCTGGTGGGATCCATGCTGGAAGAAAAATTTTAACAGCGAAACTAAATTTTCTTATTTACACAAAAATTAAATACTAATAAACAATAGTTAACATTATATCTTAACTTAAAATCTTAAGAGTCAATTTTATAAGTCATTTCATTTTATTCTATACTATTCACCAAGCTCAATTGTTCTTGACGTGAGAATACTAATGTTTTTTATTTTCTTCAGATGGGAAAATACATGTCCCTTTAACTCACTTGACATAAAACTTGTTTGAAAGGTGTCAGTTTAGAACATCAATGATGGAAATCACATCCAAACCTCTCTTGTCAATACATCTAGCCTCCAGTTGAACTCGCAAGTAATCTTTATATTTGATTCTCTTGAACAATGGCTTTTCCTTCTCTAATAGCTCAGTTGCAGGCCCTATTTCTTTCTCAGGTGCTGGTTCATTCTTCAGTGCAAGACTAAGCCTCCTGTCTCTTTCATTCACCACTACTCTGTGCCACACACTCTTGTACAGCTTGTTACTCACAATCTGCTCAATTTCGAAACACATATCAAACAAGTTTATCAGAACCATCGCAAATAGAAGAAACTGGCTGGTTAAGGTAAGTATATATGATTAATTAAGGAGGGAAAGTTGATGAGTGATCTCAAGTTGATCTCCAATGTTGGCAAGTAAGCAATAAGGCAAAGGAGGATTCACATTAACCCATTTATGATGCTGCTTCACTTGAAGGCCTTTGATTCCATTTTCAATGAAGACAGTTAGTAAGCGATTGTCAGTAAGGTCTGGTTGAGGACATGGAGGGTATAAGTTCACTTGACATTTCTGATGCCCTGAATCAAAGCTTTGGACTCTATAATGGCCTTGGCTTGTAATCCTAAACTCTGATATTCCTTCCAGCAAAGTCCTTGCCACATTTCTTATTCTCTTGTTGTATTCAAATGCTACCTCCCTGCAAAATAAGAATGAAAAATGTTGTATTTTTTAAAGCCCCATAGTTTTTATTAGGCTTCTATATTTTTCTTTTATGTAGAAAGGTAGATACTAATAGCTTGAGATTGCACACGGCATGATCAAAATTGCGACCTCTCATTTATAAAAGAGTTTTCATGTCATTAGACTATAGGGCTATTGACAACTTTCTACATTATTGAATGAGAGCATAAATGTGACTACCTAGATTTAACACTACTTAATTCAAAGTCTTGGAACGTCAAATGTTTGGTCTATCTCTGCTAATATGAGAGGCTTCAATTTCCCCATATATATATAGATATCAACTCATTCTTGGATGCTTAAAAAAATAAAAAAAGATAGAGGAAGAGAAAGACGAGAGAAATTGAAATTGCGCGTACTTGAAATGAGGGGGCTTGTGGGGGAAATGGAATTCAGGAAAAGTAGCAAGTTTTGGATAATCTCTCCAGTAATGAACCTTCTCTCCATAAGGAAGGGAACTGGTACCAAACCTAACGGGTGTGATGAGTTCTTTATTGAAAAATTCCATCTTTTCCTCAAGAGGCAAATCGTGAAACTCCAGAGACTTGTTTATCACCTCCTCCATCGGTTTCTCTGAAATCCCATGATTTGTAATCTGAAAGGGACACATCCAAAAACAAAGTCGACCAGAAAAGCAATTCTAGATACTATAGAGGCTTCAACGAAATATTCTCAAACACTTTAATTGCCATGAAGAAGCCCCATTCTCTGCATGCATCACCTAGCTGTCGAACTGCGTCGGCATGGATTTGAGGATCCGGGGAGGTGAGGAGGGAGAAATCGAGGACGGGGATGGAAGCAGCAAGGTCATCACCTGCAACATCATCACGACAAGGTTCAGGGAGAGAGTATCATGTGGTCGGGATGGGAACGTCGCCGTTTGATTCAATGAAGGCCTGGATAGTTATAACAGTATCATCAGAAGCATGAAGCTTTTGAGGTTCTGATGAGGAGGAAATAGTAACAGGTGAAGCCATGGAAACATGAGAGTTGAAGATACTGTGAATAGAAATAAAGAAAGAGTATTGCAGGAACAATATAATATAGTGTGAGGTAGGGGACGAGATACTCGGTAATAATTAATGATAATTGACAGGTGTGGTTAATGATACATTCAAGATTAGGATCCATTTATATTCTATACAATGATTGATTGATATCATAAGTTGTTAAGCTCCCTAGCTAGTGATGCTGCTGTGATATGGCCATATGGGTGATCTGATCACTCTCTAATAGTGAGATATTTGGTTTTCTGCATAATTTGGTAGACAGCACTTTCAATAATTGAGAACAGAGACAATACTTTGAGTTGATTGATTCATTTTACTTTTATTATATGATATATCTTTGCATGGTATATGTATCTCACAGATATCGATATTTCCAGTTTGGGAAATTCACTATGTAGTCATATGTATGAATAGGACAATATGAAATCTTATATTAAGGAGAGGGGATAGTATAATTTTTCCGGTGTAAACATACATAAAGAGACAAAGTGACGAGAAAAATTGAAGAGGCACGACAATGTCTCTGGCTTGGTAAACTAGGATTGAATAAGAATGGTAATCTTGTTTCAAATTACGGTTCGTGTTTTAATTTCCAATCTTCATTCCATTTCCTAATGTTGTAAAAAAAAAATTGCTGTACTACCTCTGTTCTTTATTCTTTATTAATATAAGAGTTAGATTAAGATTTAATTTGGTCCTAAATATAAAGCCATAATCTATTTTGTTTCCAACATTCATCCATTTTATCTTTAAATAATTCTCAGTGATTGCAGATATTAAGGAGTTTTTATCAAAGAATATTTTCAATATATATGATTAACAGGAATATTTTAAAAAGAATAATATCTATTTATTATAAATAACTAATTTTTTTAATATTTGTAAAGTAGTTATCTAATTCGTATATTGAGAACCAAAGGTACTATTGTTAAGGTTTGATTGCCACATTAACATCTGTCAGTTATATTTGTGTAAACATCTTTTCAAATAAAATTCCAAATGATAGTGTTTAGATTTGTGTATGTTCCTATATATAATAATCACAAAATTGAAAGTGAAAATTATCAGAGCGAGTGCTATCATATATATGTGACATGAAAAACTTTTCAACACAGACTTCTTAGTTGTTATCAGTTGGAGAAAATACCATGCGCTAACGACTAGTATCACAAAATCCTATAGCCTCACTATCCTCAGAATCTATGATAATGAAAGGACATTCATCAATAGGAAACATTAGAGCTCTTAGCCAGATGTTGTAACAGCAGCAAAGCAACCTAGCTATTCCCTGAAGCAAAATATGCATGAGACCTGAATTTGAGACAATCTCACCAATTCGTCATACTCTCGTGTTGCTGTGCATATGATTTGAGCCAAGTTTGTTATTTAATGTTTATTATGTTTAATAGCTGAGAGATTATATTATTTGATTAAGTAACCTACCAAGGCATGACTCTCTGTTATTTCAAACAGTATATACCACAATGGAGCAGAGCACCTCAAGTGTCAAAACAGAATGTTACTATTAGATTGTTTGATATTTGATATTTGATTTGATTCACTATGTTGCAAGTTTCAAGTTTTGATACCTGAAATCTTTAAATACAGAGACATATAGTATCTTTTTACTGTGTACATTCATATATCACATGGAACACCATTCATCAAAAGGCTTCTTAACAACATGAGACACACATAATTGTTATTACAACATGTTCTCTTCTCATAATTCACTATAGTTCAGATAACAACAGGACAACTGATAGGTTTGACCATGCTTCGCTACAGTAGAACTCCTTATTCCTTGAAGCAGAACTCAGTATTTGAATAACGATCAGAGTGATGATAGCTATTCCACTTGCATCCGATAGGCAAACCATATTGAAAAGTAAACAAGATATAACACAATCAGCTAAAGAACAATATTTTTTAAGTGAAGGAAGCTAATTTAAATAATAATAACACTTGAAAAATCAAAGAAGCTCATTTATTACCTCAAGGGATGTTTGTTACTAATACTTAGCTAAAGCTTTTGAAGAAGAGGGCCCAAGCAACATAAAGTTGATCCGCCAAGTGATCATACCATCGGAAAAATTTGTATCTCCATGCTCTGATGAGGAAGAGCGAAGCACAAGCTCCCCAAAAACCTGCTGCAAATCCAACCCCCATACCACGATACAATGACTTTAGAAAGCCGTCATCTTCATCTCCTTCAGCTAGCTTTGAGTCATGAGTTTCTTCTTTATTATTGCACTTATTTGGAAGAGGATCTCCACAAAGTTCAGGATTGCCAACAAAACTCCAAGAATCAAAACTTTGAATTTGGGTTCCCAATGGAATTTGTCCAACGAAATTGTTGTATGAGAGGTTCAAATAATCAAGAAAAGACAAATTGGATATTGTTGAAGGAATTTTTCCAGAAAGGTTGTTGTAGCTAAGATCAAGAGATTCCAATTTCATGACTCCAATTTTTTTGGGAATTTTCCCAGTCAAATAGTTTCGAGACAAATTCAAGGATTGTATTTGACTGTTACTAATTAGTTCTTCAGGAATTTCTCCAATCAAACTATTAGCAGAAAAATCAATAATGCCACTCGTAGAATATCTAAGACGCACAAATGATTGGTAGTCAAGTTCCCTTCCTTTCATAAATATTTTTAAGATTTCATTAGGCATGTAGAGAGAAAGTGGAGGTGTCATGTTGAATAGGCAATGAGGTATGGATCCTGAAAGCTTATTTTCAGCCAGATCAAGTATTGTCAAATGAGAAAGGTTGCATAATTTTGATGGAATACTGCCCACAAATTGATTGGCCCTCAATTTAATAACTACCAAATCTTGCGCCACTGGATTTGGCAAACTTCCAGAAAATTTATTTTTCTAAAATGAGGTATTCCAAATTGGTCCAATTTAGCATGTTTGACGAAAATTTTCCAAAGAAACTATTATCACCCAAATCCAACGAAAAAGATTCAATGAAGCCAATGAGGGAGGAACTTCACCTATCAGCTTATTACTCCCTAAATTAAGGAAACGTAATTGTTTCCAATTGGCCAAGCAATCAGGAAGTGCTCCGCCCAAATGATTATATGATAAGTCCAAGTAATACAATGTGCTCTCTCCGTTGCTCTCTAGTTGGCACAATAATGAGAAAATAGATCCTGATAAAGAGTTGTGAGATGCGTCGAAGTAAGAGATATTTACTGATAGTGAGACGTTGGATATGTCATCACTAATCAAGTTGTTTGAGATATCAACATGAAATATTCCTACTAAAAAGCTCCAAAATATATCTGCATCAATTTTTGAAATCCCAGATCTAGAAATATCTAGACTTCTTAAAGACCGTTGTGTGTACAGCCATGATGGAACATTAGGACCTATGCTTGTGTTGCTCAAATCCAACTCCTCAAGTTGAAATGGTGGGACCCATTTAGGATCAAAGTCAAATTCAAAACTTGTTGAGCTTAAGTCCAATGATGTTAAATTTGAGAGATTGGCAAAATTCATTTCAGAAAGAACACCTATCCACGGATTGCCACTGATGTCTAAATCAATTAAGTTATGGAGTTGTCCCAAGGTTTCTGGAAGATTGCCGTTCAATTGATTGTAGGACAAGTCTAAGTAGAACAAGGAAGAAATATTTCCAAGAGATGATGGAATTATGCCATGGAACAAATTGTGATCGATGTCCAAGTATTGCAACTGTTCAAATTGGCCTAACCAATCTGAAATTGATCCTTCGAAATTATTATACCCTAAATCTAAATACTTGAGATTTTGAAGATTGAGCAAAGACTTCGGCAATTGTCCATAGAAATTGCAATCATGAAGGTCAAGATCATAGATGTGATTGGTGATATTAAAGAATGAATCAGGTAATTTTGACTTCATCATGTCATAGTTTAAGAAAATCAAGAACTTCAAGTGACGTAAAATTGGCATAATCGAGGGAAGGAAAATCTCTTAATCCACATTGACTCAAGTGTAACTCAGAGAGTGAAGGAAGCATGGCTATATGCTGGAGCCATTTGGTATCATTCCCAATATCATTGCCACAAAGATCAAGATATTTTAAAGAAGAAAGTTGGGAAAGCCAATGAAGGTCATTTATGACTAAATCATAATTATATGAAAAGTCAAGATAAAGCAGAGCAACAGAGAAACTTGCTGAGTGATTGGAAGGAGTGACAAGTGATTGGTTGTGAAAATTGTGAGCATCAAAGGGAGATTTGGAGATTTGGCATGGTGGCATACTCACAGTTTCAAAGTCATTGGAGCTCAAGTCCACGTGGTTGAGAAATTTAAGTTGAAGCGCACACAGATTAATCTCACCTCCTAATGAATGATTGAAGAGAGAAAGCTCTGTGACTCTTCCGGTGATGTTGTGGCAGTGAACTCCCTCCCATAAACAGCAATCTTCTTCAACACTCCAAGATGAGAGTTGGTTGTTGGATCAACCACTCCTGTTTGAAGATTAAAAGCAGACTTTGATCATTTTCATTGCAACTGATCACCCTGTTTAATGTTGTTGCAAATAACAGAAACAACAAAAGAAAAGATATTTGTGAAGCGAAGCTCGCCATTGTGGTAAGTTTGAGTATAATGGCCTAATGAAGCCTATATATGATATACCTATATATACCGGAAAATCTGAAGTAATAGACAAAAATTTAAATGCTTAAAAATTTATAACCGCATGATTTTCATTCTGAAGTCCAATAGCTTAGTGTTTTTTTTAATCTAAAAATGCTTGCAAACAAAACAAATCCTTTATGGGCTCCATGAATGGCATGGAGCTTAATTATTATATTTTATACTTGTATTAATTACCGAAAGGAGCATATATACAGACACATATTGAAGTGAAAGTGAATTAATTTTATTTATTTTCGTTTTACTCCAGAAATGAATAAATTAATTGAGATCATTGAAATTTGAATAACTATACATGCGCTGTAGTTTGATTTTTTTTGTATAAGAAATTGGACAAAATTTTGCGCCAAACACACCACAAATTAAAGTGATACCTCTCTAATTCAAGTCATATTATAGGTTGAAATAACAAAACAAATGAAAGTTGCAAAACGAAACTGTCATCCTGATTTGCTTCAGTAGAATGAACTCAATTAAGCCTTTATTTAGAAGGTCAGGATGTTTATAAGTTGTGACAAGTATTGCAAACAAACTGCAGCTTAAAAAATATTGGAAAATCAAAATAACCACATCTTTTTTTTAGTCAGGTCTTCTAATACTTCTAGGTCTTTGCATCTTTCCAAAGAAAAGTTGAAACATTAATAAATTCATTTTTCACAACCAAAGTAAAAGTTTCTTAAACAACAAAGTAAAGATTTTTTTTTCCATGACATATAATATAAATAGACCATTCACTTAGAGGTGATATGCGAATACAACTTTTAGCTATTTAAAATTTAAAAAAATACATCCTATAAATTGTTAATTAGACATTTTGTGTTCAGTTCATATTATTATTAACAACATTAATGACAACGTGTCGTAGAGATACTGCACACAATAATATATATCTTGAAATTCATCAATAGTTTGGGGGCATGTTTTTTCATTTCAAAACGAGAATTTTTGCAAATTATTGAAAGGCAACTCAAATATTTATTTATTGAAATAAAAATAATTAGTATTAATATTATTTTTGCATCATAAGTTTTTTTTCATTATTTTGCAAATTATGAAAGGCAACTCAAAATGAACAAATTTAATTATATATAATCTTGGAATAAATATCCATTATTTTTGCATCATAAGTTTTTTTTCGGTCAAGCATCATAAGTTTGATTTATATGGAAATTTCTTTACGCGGACAAATTTCTCAAGTAATAATATATTCTTTTTTATAAAAATAAATACTACGTTCCATAGGTCCTTCGTTTTAATTTTCAAATGTTTTCCACTGGCGTGTAATTTGCTTTCTTATTGTCAAGTCTACTAATAATATTTCCAAGTCTTCCTGTCTTATTGTGCCATGGGCGGCGTATTTATTGCAAGTGGGAAAGGGAGACTAATCGGCTTAGCCGCCGTTTGTCTTTGGTCCTCCCTTTCCGACAGGCTCCCTCCTCCGTCCCACGTGTTTCGCTCCCCCCGGGCGGCGGGGCACAACACGTGATTTCTTCAATAGAAATCGTGCATGAATCCAATTTCTCCACAACATGTTGCCTGCCTTGTATCTTATTTTTTTCAATTTCCAAAACCAAGTTGAATTACTGGATATTTTTAACTACATCTTTTCTTTTAACATTGTCAATGAGAAAATACCAGATCTAATCTGTTATGTGCTTAGATCCTTTTAAATTTGGTAGGTGTTAGGGAAAAACTGGGGGCATTTACGTATAAAAATATTGAGGGCCAAGAGCTCAGTGATTTTTTATTGTAAAAATGTTTTCGTAAACAAACCAAACCCTATATTATGACTTATAAATAAAATAACTTATGATCATTTATTTTATATCATTGTTAATTATTGAAGGATTATACTCAGACACACTCACTCACGTATTGAAGTCAAAGTAAATTAATTTTATTTATTTATTTTAGTCCGAAATGAATAACTTAATTCAGATCATTGAAATTTGAATAAATATTTGTGCTCTGAAGTTTGATTTTTACGCATAAGAAATTGGACAAATTTTAGTATGACCCGAAAATAATAAAACCCTATATATCATTTTTTTAATCAGATTTAATATAAGCCAAAAAAATCACAAAAATTCCATGTGAAATCCATAAAATTAATTACATATGGCTCTTTGAACCCCATATTTTGTGCTATTTGTGAAAAACTAGGTCAAGTTGTTTATATCTCTTATATAAAGTTCTCAAATTATACATGGACATGTGTCTATTTTTGTTTCCTGTAAATTTATAATTAAATATTATTAAATGCTAATATTTTAAAAATAAGACATATGACTATATATGATTTGGGCACTTGACCTAATGAATATAAGTAATTTGATATAAATGTTGTATTCTTCTTCTTATTTCTTTCCTTTTTAGCTTATTTATTGCTAGTTATTTCTCCTTTCCTTTCCTATTCACATGCCTTCCAAATACACGTGAGTGGATATATATAAATAAAATTAAATACCTTACCTTTAAAATTTACTGTACATTCAGGCTTTTATAGGTCCAAAGGAAAATTGATCTTATGTACAAAATATTGAACTGACGTATAAATTTAATCATTTATGTTTTCTTCAACTCTATTTCAAGTAAATTATATACATACACATAATGTAGGTTGTCCCAAAATAAATATTGTAGAAAGCATTCATTCATTATCTCTAGTCCAAACACACAACAAAATTATATACCTCTCAAATTCAAATTAGATTATATGTTAAAATAACAAAACAAATGAAATTTTCAAAATGAAACCGTCATCATGATTTATTTAGATTACATGGTCGCGATGTACATAAATTGTGAAAAATGAAAATCATTACAAAAAAGTGGTTATTAGAAAAATTGGAAAAAGCACACAAACATTTAAATGGCTAAAAAAATCTATAACCATTTTTTTTTTATGATCAAGTCTTCTAATACTTCCAAGTCTTCCCATCTTTTTGAGGAAAAACTGGAATATTAATACATTCATTTTCATATCATTTTTCATTCTTATTCAATTTCCACAGCCAAATCGTTCGAAACGCTTCAAAAAGATAAAAGTCGCTTAAGCAACAAATTAAAGGATTTTTTTTACAATTCAATTAGAGGTTTTCTAGAAATACATCTTTTAGCTTTTGAAATAAGAAAAATATCCTTTAAATTATCATTTAGACTTTTATGTTTAGTTCACATTATAACAACATCAATGACTTGTGGCGTTACAGAGAAACTGCACACAATCATATAAATCTTGAAACGATTATTTGTGGGATGTTTTCAATTTCAAACGAGAATGTTTGCAAATAATTAGCTTTTGAATTAATGAATTTCTGAAGAGACCGGAGCTGCCATTGCTTTTCAACGACCCATTAAAAAAAAAACAATAAGAAGATAAGGGAATAAAAGAGAAGGAAAGTAAATTACACACTGGTGGGAAAAAAATTAATTCATCATCTCAGAGGGATGGTATATAATGACTTCCACTTTGTGTTGTGCCCATTATTGTTGATTTTCTTTTTCATCGTCTTCTAATTTTTTTAGTGGCAGCTTTGTCTCTTGGGAAATGTAATCCGAAAGCTAAACTAAAGTTAATTTTAAAAATTGTCAGGAAGGTCTTAGAAGTTGATTAACCTCACCATAGTGAGTGGGGGAAACACGCAATGACCAAACAATGTGATGTTTTATTTATTAACATTAATAATTAATTAAGAAAGTTATGGAAGTCATCAACTATACTATCCCAATAACATGAATTTTCCCCTCAGCGTGTAATTTACTTCTACCCCCCCCCCAAAAAAAAATGTCCTCTCTAATTATTTTAAGAATTAAAGGACATTTGCCTTTGGACTATTTCGCGGGTAGCATTAATTATTAGCATGAACTATTAGCAAAGCAATATTGCCCATTTAAGAGTCAAAATCATTAAGTATCGCCCCTGTCTCACCACATTAATGTTGACTGTTAATCTTACATTAATTTTAGATTAAAGAGAATTTTTACATTAATATAAAAACTAGTTTGGAGATTGAATTTGATCATGAGTATTATATTTAATATACTTTATATCTTATATTTATTATTTTTCTTCCAATTAATTTCTGTAACTTATAATTTAATGTTTTACAGAATGTTTGTTATAATTAACTAATTTATTTGAATTTTTTAATTAAATCAAATTAGTTAAGTGGTCTTATATTAAAGATTGGATGTATTATCAACAACAATCATAGATTGAATCATACCAAGATTTATATTTTCATGCTTTTCCTTCATATTGTAATTTTTTACTGAACATAGAGGAGGACGGACTTGTAATAAGGGGGGAAAAAATAACTCACACATGCTATATAGTTCAAGTTTTCGATTTGATGTAAAATCCTCTTCGGGTCCCTCCTTTTCAGCTTGGCAAGATTTATTGTGAGAACATTAGGAACAATTTTTTATTAATTTTTATTCTATCCATTTAGTTATACAATTTAGCATCAAAATTTCCCATCTATATCATCTCCTCTTTATATATATAATTGTCTAAATATTGAAGTCGTCTTTTCAACTAATAATCGGACGTCATGGTGGATTGTTTATTGGGTGAAGAAAGAGGGACAATTTTGTTCACAAAAGACAAATCAGCGTATGCATTAACACAAAATTGACTAACGTTACTAATAGGAGTGAAGTTCAGTAGAATAATTAGTCTCTCATAACATGGTGAACTAAATTTGAATCATCATCAAAAGAGATGTTCACATTTAATGTTCGATAATATCTCGAATAAAATTACATCCAATAAAAGAATACATATGCATAGTGAAAGAAAAAAATAAACGACTTTAATGTGTATCACTAATAGTATTGGGCCCAGTCTGTATCATAACTCTCTACTCACTAATTCTTAATTAAAATAAGAGTAAAATACTCTAACCTCCCTTGTATTTTGTCTTAATTACACAGTTTTTTTTTTATTTTAAAAACATACACTCAAATCCAAACTTTTAACTCCGTTAAGAATATTTCAAAAAGATTTTTTTTAATTCAAATTTATCTTGAAATACTTTCTATTTGCTAAATTATCCTTCATAATACTAAATTCCAAAATCTTGATTAAAACTATATCAAAGAATTTAAGATTTTATCCTTTACCTTAATTTTATTTTTTTATTTTTAAAAATTGTTGTTTGTTTATGTTTTTATCGTATTGGGCCAAAAAATTAAGTAACTTAGTTAATGCAAACATAAATTTAAATGATTTATTAAGTTTCCAAACTTGTATAATTTATATTATGTGATAAGAAAATATGCATTCAAATATTTTTTTTAGCCACTTAAAAAAATCTTAAGTTTTAATATTTGATGAGGAACTAAAATTATATAATTCTATAATATAATTGAAATTAAAAATTTTATAACATATTAAAAATCTTGAAAATACATGTATTATAATTATTTTTTGTTGTATCAAAAATTATTTTTTTATAATATAAATGTTTAAATAATATTTATGTTGGAGAGGGATATTTTGGTCAAAATAAAAATTTAAAATCAAATTTAACGGTCAACTAGTAGTTGGATGGATGAAAATTGAATCTTAAAAATATAAGGAGCTTTGTGTAACTATATTTTAATTTGAAAGGAAGTTTATATATTTTTCAAAACAGAAGAGAGGTTTCTGTAATTTAAGTAAATAGAAGAGTAGGTAATATATTTTACTCTTAAAATAATGAAATATTTATAAACAGAATTTTTACATTAATATAAAAACTAGTTGGAGATTGAATTTGATCATAAATATAAGATCTGAATATACTTTATATCTTATATCTATTATTTTTCTTCCAATTAATTTCTGTAACCTATAATTTAATGTTTTACAGAATGTTTGTTATAATTAACTAATTTATTTAAATTTTTTAATTAAATCAAATTAGTTAAGTAACTCTTATATTAAAAATTGGATGTATTAATTATCCTAATCAATAGAGTCATAGATTGAATCAAACGAGATTTATATTTTCATGCTTTTCTTTTCATATTGTAATTTTTGCTGAACATAGAGGAGGACCGACTTGTAATGAGGGGGGGGGGGAATACCTCACATGCTATATAGGCCAAGTTTTGGATTTGATGTAAAATCCTCTTCGGGTCCCTCATTTCCAACTTGACAAGATTTATTGTGAGAACATTAGGAACATTAAGAATAATTTTTTTTTAATTTTACTAACCCCTTCAGTTATACAATCTAACACCAAAATTTCCCATCCATAACATCTCCTCTTTATTTACACACTCATATATATAATATTTTCTAAATATTGAAGCCACCTTTTCAACTAATAATAGGACGTCATGGTGGATTTTTACTGGGTAAGAAAGGGGGACCATTTTATTACAGAAAACAAATAACATATGTATTAACACAAAATTGATCAACTTTATTAATAGGAGTTGGGTCAATGAAAGAGCTAATTCCTCATAACATGGTTAACTAAGATTCGAATTCCGTTGAAAGAGATGACCATATTTAATGCTTGACAATGTCTCGAATAAGATTGCTTCCAATAATAGGATACATATACATAGAATAAAGAAAGAATGACTGACTTTAATTTGCATCACTAATAATATTGGTTCCAGTCCGTATCATAACACTCTATTCACTAATCCTTAATTAAATTCAATGAAATATTTATAATTAATTTCAAAATTGCTTTTGATCTCTTTTACCCTCAATTATATATTTAACTAATTTAAATATTTTTCGTCATCTTAGAAAATGAGTTAATGTGACTTTGTAGAAAATATGGGATGGAGTACTTGAAATGAGCTGATGTTAAGTAGGCATTAGAAACATGCTCGTGTTGCTCTGCATCTGATTATCTGGGGAACTTTGTTATTTAATGTTTATTGTATTAATATTTCTCTGGTCCTAAACATAAGATTTATTTTATTATAAATTATATTATAAAATGAATCCTAGGAGTAACTAAGATGTTATTTGAATATCTAGATGTTATTTGAATATCTAGCCAAACATGGCATGATTCTGTTATTTGAAGCTACTCAATAAACCAAAATGGAGCAGAGCATCTGACTGAAGCTTCGAAATAGAATGTTATAAGATCCTCCAATCTTCCACAAATTAACAGCAAGTTACAAATTAATATCCAACACGTTAACATAATATAAATCTTATCTTACAGATTACAACACTCACATGCCTTTTCGTTTTGATTGTTACGCTTACACCTGAAATCTCAAATACAGACGCATAATATCTTTTATTTGATTTAAATCAAACTCATGATCGAACTTTAGAGTAACAATCATATATCACATTCAAGACTATTTTCATCAAAGGTTCCTTAACAACATGAGACACCCAGACACACATATAACTATTATTACAAAATGTTCTCTTCTCACAATTCACTAAATCTAAGATAACAAAAGGGCATTCAGTAGGCTACGCTATCGGAGTCCTTGACCATGCGAAACAGCAGCAAAGCTCCTTATTCCTTGAGGCAGAACTCAGTATTTGAATCAGAGGAACGATC
Organism: Neltuma alba; assembly: GCF_004799145.2. Classification (NCBI taxonomy): domain Eukaryota; kingdom Viridiplantae; phylum Streptophyta; class Magnoliopsida; order Fabales; family Fabaceae; genus Neltuma; species Neltuma alba. The sequence goes on from NW_021633454.1 coordinate 15,720, forward strand.
AGAGTAGGCAAAGCTGCTATTTCACTTGCATCCCATATTGAAAAACAAACAAGATAAAACATAATCAGCTAAGAACAGAATTTTTTTAGGAAATAGAAGAAATTAAAAGGAAAAAAGAAAATACTAACAATATTTGAAAAGTTAAGGCGTAGCTAATTTATTACCTCAAGGGAGATCTGTTTTTAATATTCGACCGAATCTTTTGAACCAGAGGGTGAAGGCAACATAAAGTTGATCTTTCAAGTGATCAAACCATCGGAAAAATTTGTGTCTCCATGCTCTGATGAGGAAGAGAGAACCACAAATTCCCCAGAAGCCCGCCGCAAATCCAACCCCCATGCCAAGATACAATGACTTCAGAAAGCCGTCGTCTTCATCTCTTTCAGCTGGCTTTGAGTCGTCATGAGTTTCTTCTTTTTTGTTGCACTTCTTTGGAAGAGGATCTCCACAAAGTTCACGATTGCCAACAAAACTCCAGGAATCAAAACTTTGAATTTGGGTTCCCAGTGGAATTTGTCCGATGAGATTGTTGTATGAGAGGTTCAAACAAGCAAGAAAAGACAAATTAGATATGGTAGAAGGAATTTCTCCAGAAAGTCTGTTGTAGCTGAGATCCAGAGATTCTAAGTTTTCCAGGGCTCCAATTTCTTTAGGAATCTTTCCAGTCAAATGGTTTCGAGACAGGTTTAAGGACCACAGTAGAGTAATACTGAATAATTCTTCAGGAATTTCTCCAGATAAGCTATTAGCAGAAAGATCAATAACACCACTTCTAAAATATGGATTAGGTTGGTAGTCTAACTCCCTTCCCTTAGTAAATATGCGCATCATTTCACGAAGATTCGAAAATGAGCTGATGTTATTTGGATTTGTGATGTTGCATAAGCAAGAAGGTATAGATCCAAAAAGCTTATTATTAGCAAGCTCTAGTATCCGCAAAGAAGAGAGCATGCATATTCCTGGTGGAATATTACCCATAAATTGGTTGGTCCTTAATTAAGAACTTCCAAAGATCGTGCCATATACGGATTTGGCAAACTTCCAGAAAAATTATTTTTCTCTAAAATGAGGAATTGCAAATTTGTCCAATTAAGCATGCCTGATGAAAATTCGCAGAGAAACTATTATCACTCAAATCCAACCATTGAAGTCCCAATGAAGCAAATGAGGGAGGAACTTTACCTGTTAGCTTGTTACTTCCCAAACTAAGGATTCCAATGATTTCGATTGGTCCAACAATCGGAAGTGCTCCACTCAAATGATTATTTGACAAGTCCAATTCAAACAAGTTGCTTTCTCCGTTACCCTCTAATGGCACAACAATGAGAAAATAGATCCCGATAAGGAGTTATGTGATGCATAAAAATCAGAGACATTTGCTGATAGTGTGACACCGGATATGTCATCACTAATTAAGTTATCTGAGATATCAACATCTTCTATTCCTGCTACAAAGTTCCAAAATATATCCTTATCAATTGTTGAAATCCCTGATTTAGAAATATCTAGTCTCTAAAGACTGTTGTGTATATAGCCATGGTGGAACATTAGGACCTATGCTTGTGTTAGCCATATCCAATCTCTCAAGTTGAAATGATGGTACCCATTTAGGATCAAAGTCAAATGTGAAACTATTTGAACTTAAGTCCATTGATTTTAAACTTGAGAGACCGGCAAAAAAATTTTCTGTAAGAACACCACCAAGAAATTGTGCCCAATGTCTAATACAATTAAGATTATGGAGTGTCCAAGGTTACTGGAATATTGCCGTTCAATTGATTGTAGGACAAGTCTAAGTAGAGCAAGGAAGAAATATTTCCAAGAGACGATGGAATTATGCCATGGAACAAATTGTGATGGATGTCAAGTGTTGCAACTGTTCAAATTGGCCTAACCAATCTGGAATTGATCCTTCGAAATTATTATACCCTAAATCTAAATACTTGAGATTTTGAAGATTGAGCAAAGACTTCGGCAATTGTCCATAGAAATTGCACTTCTAAAGTTCGAGATCATAGATGTGATTGGTGATATTAAAGAATGAATCAGGTAATTTTGACTTCATCATGTCACAGTTGAAAGCAAGATCAAGAACTTCAAGTGACGTAAAATTGGCATAATCGAGGGAAGGAAAATCTCTTAATCCACACCACTCAAGTGTAACTCAGAGAGTGAAGGAAGCATGGCTATATGCTGGAGCCATTTGGTATCATTTCCAATATCACTGCACTAAGGTTAAGATATTTTAAAGAAGAAAGTTGGGAAAGCCAATGAAGGTCATTATGACTAAAACCATTATGTGAAAAGTCAAGATAAAGCAGAGCAACAGAGAAACTTGCTGAGTGATTGGAAGGAGTAACAAGTGATTGGTTGTGAAATTTGTGAGCATCAAAGGGAGGTTTGGAGATTTGGCATGGTGGCATACTCACATTTTGAAGTCATTCCCTCAAGTCCAAGTGGTTGAGAAATTCAAGTTGAAGCACACACAGATTAATCTCACCTTCTAAACCATAATAGGAAAGAGAAAGCTCTGTGACTCTTCCGGTGATGTTGTCGCAGTGAACTCCCTCCCATAAACAGCAATCTTCTTCGGCAGTCCAAGAAGGGAGTTTGTGTTGTTGGACCAACCACTCCTTGTTTGAAGATTAAAAGCAGCCTTTCATCATTTTATTGCAACTGATCACCCTGTTGAATGTTGTTGCAAATAACAGAAACAACAAAAGAAAAGATATTTGTGAAGCGAAGCTCGCCATTGTGGTAAGTGAGTTCGAGTATGATGGCCTCAATGAAGTCTTTACATTTTATATGTGTGGTGTGTGTGAATGTTTATAGACACACACGCGTATATTGGAAAATCTAAAGTAAACAAAAACTTGAATGCCTTAAAAAATTGATAACCACATGATATTTCTTATTATCAAGTCTACTAATATTTTTAAGTCTTCCCGTCTTTTCAATACAAAATCGTGTCATGAATAAGAAAATACCACAGATATAATATGTGACATATTTAGATCCTTTTAAAGTCAGCAGGCGTTAGGGAAAAACTGGAGAAAATTATGCGCAAAAATATTGAAGGCTAATAGCTCAATGATTTTATTTTATTTTTAAAATGTTTGAAAACAAAACAAATCCTACACGGGCTCCACATGGAGATTAAAGAATCATCATCACTATTTTATGACTTATAAATAAAATAACTTATGACAAATTTTGCATTTTATATTATTATTAATTATAAAAGGAGTATAAGGAGTATACAAACACGCACTCACGTAATGAACTCAAAGTGAATTAATTTTATTTATTTTTGTTTTAGTGCAGAAGTGAATAAATTAATTCAGATAATCAAAATTTGAATAAATATTTTGCTCTGAAGTTTGATTTTCTTGGATAAAAATTCGACAAAATTTTAGTATGACCGGAAAAATAAAAACCTTTTCTTATAAAATTTAATATAACCCAAAAAAATCATAATAATTCCGTTCGGACTCCAACTTTTCCTTTTTATTCTTTTAGCTTCCTTTTTTTTTGCCGTAATTCTATTTAGCTTATTTATTGCTTGCTGATTACTCCTTTCCTTCCTATTCACATGCCTTCCAAATACACGACACGTACATTCATAACAAAACTAAATGCCTTAGCTAAAATTTAATATAAATTCAGGCTTTAATAGGTTCAAAGAAAAATTGATCCTATATGCAAAATATTTGACTGGCGTCTAGATTTGGTGTGGATAGAAACAACATAGTTTCAGAAGTGCTTTTACAGATTACGAATAAATGTGAGTGCCTGTTTGCGGAAAGTGCTTTGAAACCATGGTTTCATATATGTTTTCTTGAACTGTGTTTAATTTGAATACATTATACTCCTCATGTCCTTAATATAGGACTTAATTATTAAGTTGATTTTGATCCTAAATATAAGATTTTTTTCTTATATTTATCCCTATAGATACTCCCTCAACCATAATCAAGTAAAAAAAAAAGAAGGATATTAAGAAAGATGATTACAGTGTTTTAGAAAAAACATGTTATATTTTTTTATAATTAACTAACTTACTTAACTTTTTTAATCTAATTAAATTAGTTAAATACGTCTTATATTAATAACCGGAGGAGTATAATATAGGTTTGCATGCAAAAATACTGTAGAAAGTTTGCATTCATTCATTATCTTTACTCCAAACACACCACAAAATCAGAGCTCTAAAATTCGAATTACATTGTACGTTGAAATAACAAAGCAAATGAAATTTTCAAAATGAACCTGTCATCATGATTTATTTGAGATGAATTAATTCAGTTAAGTCTTTAGTTAGATTACATGGTCACGAAGTACATATATAAGTTGTGAAAAATGAAAATCATTACAAATAAATTGTTTATGAGAAAATATTGAAAAAAAATAAAAATGGATAAAAAATCTACAACCACATTTTTTTTTATGGTCAAGTCTTCTAATACTTTCAAGTATTCCCATCTTTCCAAAAAAAAATTGAAATATTAATACATCTATTTTCATATCATTTTCCATTCATATTCAATTTCCGCAACCAAATTGTTTAAACATTTCAAAGATAAAAGTCCCTTAAGCAATAAATTACACAATTTTTTTCCATCCAATTAGGGGTTTTCATCGAATGCAACCTTGAGCCTTTAAAATAAGAAAAATATCCTATGATTTATTATTTGGACCTTTTATGTTCAATTCATACCATAACAACGTGACATGTGTTGTTATAGAGAAACTGCACACAATCATATAAATCTTGAAACGATTGTTTTGGGGATGTTTTTAATTTCGAACGAGAGTGTTTGCAAATAATTCACACATAAGGAAATTTTTTTTTATTATTTTAGCTATAAAATGATCAAATTAATGTATTCTCTATATCTTGATTTCAGCTATATATATAAATATATATAATATCTTGAAATAAATATTCGTTTTTGCATCATAAAGTCTGTTTTAAGTAGAAAGTTTTTGGAGCTAAGACGCGGATAGAAAATTTGCAAATCTTTGAGTGTGACCTAAAATTTAAGTTTACATCTACTTTTCAAAAAAAAAAATTGCATATAACTTTTCCAAACATCAAAGATTTAAAAAAATACAACAGAGAAGACACAATTAGATTATAAGGTCATCCAACAGGATTGGGTTTAGCAGAAGAAGCTAGTCCTTCAAAACGTGACAAACTAATGTTCAAATCTCTGTTGAGAGAAGGTCTACATTTAGTGGCAGACAGTGCCTTAAATAGGATTATCTCTAATAAGAGGATACTTATGCATCCAAAAAAAAAGATTGTAGGTTTAGATTAATAAATTTAAAATGTTTACATTATGACAAATGGTGAAATTAAGTATTTTGGAATTTTTAATGAAATATTCTTGAAGGCATTAAAAATTGGACTAGAGAGTGTTTCTTTTGAAAATAGAGGTGACCTTTAGTAAATTAGTGAAAGGATGTCATTGTATTTTTTTTTCCATGAAATAAGGATATCTCCAAGTCACATTAAACTTGAGTCTAATCCCTTTCGGACCTCAAACGGTTAAGGAATTAGCCTCTCAACAAATGCGCTTTCCGAGATTTGAACTTGTGTTCTTCTTCTTACAGAGGTGAGGCTGCTATCACCTCAACCAACAGCTTGTTGATGATGTTATTGTATTTTACTTTTATTTAACATTTTTTCGCGGTAAAAAGGTGATTGAAAAATTAAAGAAAAAAAGAATGTATGTGACATGAAGAGATTGTCTTGTCCACATAACACTTTTAAAGTCTTCGCTTCAAATTATACTCAGTTTCAGTCCTTTACTCATTAATAATTTTACCGGAGCTTTCACTCTTATCATCTCTTTCAATTTTCTTTGGCAAAAGATTTTTTTATCATCTCTTATCATCTATCATATATTCAGATCCTTCTAAAGTTAGTAGGTGTTAGGGAAAAACTGGAGACAATTATGTATGAAAATATTGAAGGCCAGTGGCTCGGTATTTTTTTTATTTTAAAAATGTTTGCAAACAAAACAAATCCTATATGGGCTCCATGAGTGGCATGCAACTTAATAGAATAATCAGTACTATTTTATGACTTAAAAATAAAATGAATTAGTATAAATTTTGTTTTTAATTAATAAAGGAGTACACTTACCCAAGTATTGAGTCAGAGTGAATTAATTTTATTCAATTTTATTTTGGTCCGGAAATGAATAAATTAATTCATATCATTGAAATTTGAATAAATATTTGTGCTCCGAAATTTGACTTTTATAAATAAAATTTGGACAAAATTTTAGTAAATGTGAGTAACCGGCGGGTTGGGCAGCCTAGGGGTCATCCCGTAGCCCGCCCATTTAACTCTAAACAGGTACGAGCGAGTCCCGTTAAAAACTCATTTAAGCATTCATTTTGATATTATTTTCTGTTACACAAACACATAAATGTCTAAAAAATCTATAACCATATATTTTTTTTATGGTCAAGTCTTCTAATACTTCCAACTCTTCCCATCTTTTAGAGGAATAAATATTAATGCATTCATTTTCATATTATTTTTCACTACACAAATATTTAAATGTCTAAAAAATCTATAGCCATAAATATATATACATATATATTTTAATGGTCAAGTCTTCTAATACTTCCAAGTCTTCTCATCTTTTAGAGAGAAAAAATTAGAATATTAATACATTCATTTTCATATCATTTTTCATTACACAAACATTTAAATGTCTAAAAAATCTATAACCATATTTTTTTTTATGGTCAAATTTTCTAATACTTGCAAGTTTTCCAATCTTTTAGCAGAAAAATTGGAATATTAATGCATTCATTTTCATATCATTTTTCATTACCCAATCATTTAAATGTCTAAAAAATCTATAGCCATATATTTTTTTTATGGTCAAGTCTTCCAATACTTCCAAGCCTTCGCATCTTTTAGGAGAAAAATTAGAATATTAATGCATTCATTTTCATATCATTTTCTATTCTTATCTTCTTTTCCAATTTCTACAACCAAATTGTAGGGAATAAATTAGAGGATTTTTTTTCATTCAATTAGATGTTTTCTAGGAATGCAACTTTTAGCTTTTAAATTAAGACAAATATCTTATAAATTATCATTTAAACGTTTTGTGTTCAATTCATATTATAACAATAGGGCGTTTTAACATGTTTAAAAGTGCTTTCTAAAAGCACATTTTCTTAAATTGAGATAAACTTCTCTATATATTTATTTTATATACTATAAAATCACTCTTAAAATTATGGTTTGATTTCATTCAAACATCACATTTTAGGATGTTTAGTTTGCAAATAATCTTGAAACGACATGTGATATTTTATGGTGACCTGCAATATTGATAAAGACATTGCCCCATTCAAAACGCTAATGTAAAGTCTTCTCCCAAAACATACTCAAATTCAGTCTCCACTAATTAATGAAAATATTGGAAAAATCAAACGTACATAAACATTTATATGGCTAAAAAAAATCTATAATCATATATAAATAAGTCTTCTAATAGTTCCAAAGTCTTCCCATCTTTTTGATCGAGAAAAATTTGAAATGTTAATATATTCATTTTCATATCATTTTTCAATTTCTGGCCACAACCAAATCGTTTAAGCACATTCAATAGACACCAGACGTATAAGCAATAAATTAATTTTTTTTCCAATTCAATAAGAGATTTTTCTGTGAATACAACTTTTAGCTTTTAAAATAAGAAAAATATCCTATAAATTATTATTTAGACCTTTTATGTTCAGCTTTATATTCCGTTCATATATTTGTAACAACATCAATGACATGTGGTGTCCCAGAGAAACCACACACAGTCATATAAATCTTGAAAAACAATCATTTTGGTGATGATATTTCTTCTCTCTCTCTCTCTCTCTCTTTAAAGTTTTGGTGATGTTTTTAATTCCAAACGAGAATGTTTGCAAATAATTCACACATAAAACAAATATTTTTTTTTTATTTTAGCTTTGAAATGATCAAATCAATACACTACCTCATATTCTTAATATAAGAGTTAGATAATTAATTTATAAATATTAAGAAAATTAGTTTAGTTATTTGTAATAAATAAATATTATTTTTCTTAAAATATCATTACTAATCATATGTGCATTGGAACTATAATTTGATAGAACTTCCTTAAATGTGCAATGATTATAAGGTTATTTGAGAGCAAAATAAATAAATACTAGAGACAAAGTATACTAAGATCTTATATTTTAAATTAAATCAAATTTTTAACTAATTCTTAAGCTACTGTGATGAGTACTCAAACTGGTTGCACTATTACTGACAATATTTCAATCTTTTAGCTTATTAATGGAACCCAACATAAAGCTTCCATTCTTATCGTCTCTTTCAGTTTCCTTTGGTAGAAGAGATTCTCAATTAAGATTCTCAATTGAAGGTGACTTCTAGTTAAACTGATGCAACCCTTTTACTAGTTAAAATATGTGCTTAATGATAATAAGTGATCATAAATCAAGTTATTTTACTCATCCGTAGCGCGCAGCTACGTATTAATTTAATTATTTATGGTTTCTTCAACTCTATTTAATTCGAATACATTTTAAACACACACGAATATAACATAGGTGGGCAAAAACAACTATTGTAGAAATGTGGCATTCATTCACTGTATTTACTCCAAACACACCACAAAATCATACCTCCTCTCAAATTCAAATTATATTATAATTTGATATAACAAAACAAATGAAATTTTCAAAATGAAACCGTACGTCACCACTATTTGCTTGAGGGGAAATCAAGTCTTTATTATTTAGGTTACATGGTCATGATGTACATAAGTTGTGAAAAATGAAAAATCATTGCTGGCAAATTAAAAAAAAACAAAAATGAAAATCATTACAAGTAAAGTGTTTATTAGAAAATATTGGAAAAACAAAAAGTACACAAACATTTAAATGTCCAAAAAAATCTATAACCATATATTTTTTATCATCAAGTCTTTTAATACTTCCAAGTCTTCCCTTCTTTTAGAGAAAAAATTAGAATATTAATGTATTCATTTTCATATCATTTTCCATTACACAAATATTTAAATGTCTAAAAAATCTATAACCATATTTTTTTATGATCAAGTCTTCTAATACTTTCAAGTCTTGCCATTTTTTAGAGAAAAATTGGGATATTAATGCATTCATTTTCATATCATTTTCCATTACACCAACATTTAAATGTCTAAAAAATCTATAACCATATTTTTTTTAATGGTCAAATCTTCTAATACTTCCAACTCTTCCCATCTTTTAGCTTTTAAAATAAAAAAAATACATCCCATAAATTGTTAATTAGACCTTTTGTGTTCAGTTGATATTATTATTAAGAACATCAATGACAAGGTGTCGCAGAGATACTGCGCACAATAATATATATCCTGAAATTCATCAATAGTTTGGGGGCATGTGTTTTCATTGCAAAACGAGAATTTTTGCAAATTATTCAAACGTAAGTCAAATATTTATTTACTGAAAGAAAAATAATTAGTATTATTTTTTATTTTAGCTATGAAATGAACAAATTAATTAATTATATATAATCTTGGAATAAATATCCATTATTTTTGCATCATAAATTCTTTTTCCGTCAAGCATCATAAGTTTGATTTATATGGAAATTTCTTTAGGCGGACAAAAAACAAATTGCAAATATGCAGTCTAAAAATTAAGTTTAATTACATCTACTTTTTCAAAGAGAAAATTGTAATAACTTCAGAAAACAACAAAGTCTGGATATAAAAATTCACTAGAAGTATATATGCCCTCCCAAAATGGAGAAAAGAATTTCTCGTGAGGAATCCAATTTCTCCACGTCATGTTACCTGCCTTATATTCTTATTTCTTTCAATTTCCAAAACCAAGTTGAATTAGTGGATATTTTTAACTACATCTTTTCTTTTAACATTGTGAATAAGAAAATACTCGTACCACAGATATAATCTGTTATATGCTTAGATCCTTTTAAATTTGGCACGTGTTAGGGAAAAACCGGACGCAATTACTTATAAAAATATTGAAGGCCAATTGCTCACTGATTTTTTTATTTTAAAAATGTTTTCGAAAACAAACCGAACCCGATATTATGACTTAAAAATAAAATAACTTACTATAATTTATTTTATATGATTGTTAATTATTGAAGGAGTATGCTCATACACACTTACTCACGTATTGAAGTAACTAAACTAATTGTATTTATTTTTTTAAGTCCAGAAATGAATAAATTAATTCAGATCATTGAAGTTTGAATGGATATTGGTGCTCTGAAATTTGATTTTTACGCATAAGAAATTGGACAAAGTTTTAGTATGACCCCAAAATAATAAACCCTATATACTATTTTTATCAAATTTAATATAAACCAGAAAAAATCATAAAAATTGCGTGTGAAATTCCATTAAATTAATTACATATGGCTCTTTGAACAACTCCAAGTTTTGTCTTTTTTTTTAAAAAAAAAAACTTAGATCAAGTTGCTTATAACCATTATATCAATTTCTCGAAGGCATATGTTTATTTTTGTTTCATATGAATTTTGTAATTAAATACTAATATTTTAAAAATAAGACACATCACTATGTATGATTTGGACACTTAATATAATGAATATAAATAACTTGATGTAAGTATTGTCTGGTTTTTTTTTTCTTTTTAGCTTATTTATTTCTAGTTATTCCTCATTTCCTCTCCCATGCACATGCCTTCCGAATACTACACACACATATATAATCAAATACTTTACCGTTAAAATTTGCTATACATTCAGGCTTTTATAGTTCCAAAGGAAAGCTGATCTAATACACAAAATATTTAAGTGACGTATAAATTTTATCATTTATATTTTCTTCAACTCTATTTCGAATAAATTATATACACACACACATAATGTAGGTTTGACCAAAAAAAATATTTTTTTTACTAGACATTTATGTCTGAGTATACATTCAGACGCTTTTTTTTTTACCAGTAATATTGATGAAGACATTGCCCCCTTCACAACGCTAATGTAAAGTCTTATCCCAAAATATACTCAAGTTCAGTCTCCATTAATTAATAAAAATATTGGAAAAATCAAAAGTACGGAAACATTTATATGACTAAAAAATCTATAACCATATATGATCAAGTCTTCTAATACTTTCAAAGTCTCCCCATCTTTTTGATCAAGGAAATTTTGGAATATTAATATATTTATTTTCAAACCATTTTCCAATTTCTGGGCACAACCAAATCGTTTAAGCACCTTCAAAAGATACCAGTCACATAAGCAATGAATTTTTTTTCCCCCATTCAATAAGAGGTTTTCTGTGAATACAACTTTTAGCTTTTCAAATAAGAAAAGTATCCTATAAATTATTATTTAGACCTTTAATGTTCAGTTCATATTGTAACAACATCAATGACATGCGGTGTTACAGAGAAACTACACACAATCATATAAATCTTGAAACAATCATTTTGGTAATGTTTTTTCCTCTCTATCTTTTCTTTTCTTTTTTTTTTAAGTTTTGGTGATGTTTTTAATTCCAAAGGAGAATGTTTGCAAATAATTCACACGTAAATCATTTTTTTTTATTTTAGCTTTGAAATGATCAAATCAATGCACTATATCATATTTTTAATATAAGAGTCAGATAATTAATTTGTAAATATTAAGAAAATTAGTTTAGTTATTTATAATAAATAAATGTTGTCTTTTCTAAAATACCATTACTAATCATATATGCATTGGAACTATAATTTGATAGAAATTCCTTAAATGTGCAATGATTATAAGGTTATTTGAGAGCAAAATAAAATAAATACCAAAAACAAAGTATACTAGGGTCTTATATTTTAAATTAAATTAAATTCTTAAACTAATTCTTAAACTAATTCTTAAGTACTCAAATTGGTTGCACTGTTATTGATGATATTTCAAACTGTCAATGAACCCCAACATAAAGCCTCCATTCTTATCATCTCTTTCAATTTCCTTTGGTAAAAGAGATTCTTAATTAAGATTCTCAATTACAGGTGACTTCTAGTTAAACTGATGCAACCCTTTTACAAGTTAAAACAGGTGCTTAATGATAACACGGGATAATAAATCAAGTTATTTTACTTATCCATAGCGCGCAACTACATATTAATTTAATTATTTATGTTTTCTTCAACTCTATTTAATTCGAATACATTTTACACACACATATAAGATAGGCCGGCAAAAACAACTATTGTAGAAAGTTGGCATTCATTCACTATATTTACTCGAAACACACCACAATTGTAATTTGAAATAACAACACAAACGAAATTTTCAAAGTGAAACCGTCATCACGATTTATTTGAGGAGAAATCAAGCCTTTATTATTTAGGTTACATGGTCAAGATGCACATGAGTTGTGAAAATGAAAATCACTGTTGGCAAATAAAACAAATGAAAATCATTACAAATAAAGTGTTTATTAGAACATATTGGAAAAAAAAAAGAGAAGTACACAAACATTTAAATGTCTAAAATACCTATAACCATATATATATTTTTTTTGGGTCAAGTCTTCTAATACTTTAAAGTCTTGCCATCTTTTAGACAAAAAATTAGAATATTAATGTATTCATTTTCATATCATTTTCCATTACACAAACGTTTAAATGCCTAAAAAATCTATAACCATATATATTTTTTATGGTCAAGTCTTCTAATACTTCCAAGTATTCCCATCTTTTAAAAGAAAAATTGGAATATTAATGCATTCATTTTCATATCATTTTTCATTACACAAACGTTTAAATGCCTAAAAAATCTATAACCATATATAATTTTTATGGTCAAGTCTTCTAATACTTCCAAGTATTCCCATCTTTTAGGGGAAAAATTGGAATATTAATGCATTCATTTTCATATCATTTTCCATTACATAAACATTTAAATACCTAAAAAATCTATAACCACATATATTTTTTATGGTAAAATCTTCTAATACTTCCAAGTCTTCCCATCTTTTAGGGGAAAATTTGGAATATTAAGATATTGATTTTCATATCATTTTCCATTACACAAACATTTAAATGTCTAAAAGATCTATAACCATATATTTTTTTATGGTTAAGTCTTCTAATACTTCCAGGCATTCCCATCTTTTACAGGAAAAATTAGAATACTAATGCATTCATTTTCATATAATTTTTCATTACACAAACGTTTAAATGCCTAAAAAATCTATAACCATATATATTATTTATAGTCAAGTCTTCCAATACTTCCAATCTTCCCACCTTTTAGAAGAAAAATTGGAATATTAATGCATTCATTTTCATATCATTTTTCATTATACAAACATTTAAATGGCTAAAAAAATCTATAGTCATATTTGTTTTTATGGTCAAGTCTTCCCATTTTTTAGAAGAAAAATTGGAATATTAATGCATTCATTCTCATATCGTTTCCCATTACACAAACATTTAAATGTCTAAAAAATCCATAACCATGTTGTTTTTTTATGGTCAAGTTTTCTAATACTTCCAAGTCTTTCCATCTTTTAGAGAAAAATTGGAATATAAATGCATTCATTTTCATATTATTTTCTATTACACAAATATTTAATTGTCTGAAAAATCTATAGCCACATATTTTTTTTATGATCAAGTTTTCTAATACTTCCATGTCTTCCCTTCTTTTACAAGAAGAATTGGAATATTAATACATTCATTTTCATATCATTTTCTATTATACAAACATTTAAATGTCTAAAAAACCTATAACCATATAAATTTTTTTATGATCAAATCTTCAAGTCTTCCTATCATTTAGAGGAAAAAATGGAATATTAATGCATTCACTTTCATATCATTTTCCATTACACAAACATTTAAATGTTTAAAAAATCTATAGCCATATATTTTTTTATAGTCAAGTCTTCTAATACTTCCAAGTCTTCCCATCTTTTAAATGAAAAATTGGAATATTAATGCATTCATTTTCATATCATTTTCCATTACACAAACGTTTAAATGCCTAAAAAATCTATAACCATATATTTTTTTTACGGTCAAGTCTTCTAATACTTTCATGTCTTCCCATCTTTCAGAGGAAGAATTGGAATATTAATGCATTCATTTTCATATCATTTTCTATTATACAAACATTTAAACGTCTAAAAAACCTATAACCATACAAATTTTTTTATGATCAAGTCTTCTAATACTTTCAAGTCTTCCCATCATTTAGAGGAAAAATTGGAATATTAATGCATTCACTTCCATATCATTTTCCATTACACAAACATTTAAATGTTTAAAAAATCTATAGCCATATATTTTTTTATAGTCAAGTCTTCTAATACTTCCAAGTCTTCCCATCTTTTAAAAGGAAAATTGAAGTATTAATGCATTCATTTTTATATCATTTTCCATTACACAAATTTTTAAATGCCTAAAAAATCTATAACCATATATTTTTTTACGGTCAAGTCTTCTAATACTTCCATGTCTTCCCACCTTTTAGAGGAAGAATTGGAATATTAATGCATTCATTTTCATATCATTTTCTGTTATACAAACATTTAAATGTCTAAAAAACCTATAACCATATAAATTTTTTTATGATCAAGTCTTCTAATACTTTCAAGTCTTCCCATCATTTAGAAGAAAAATTGGAATATTAATGCATTCACTTCCATATCATTTTCCATTACACAAACGTTTAAATATTTAAAAAATCTATAGCCATATATTTTTTTATAGTCAGGTCTTCTAATACTTCCAAGTCTTCCCATCTTTTAAATGAAAAATTGGAATATTAATGCATTCATTTTCATATCATTTTTCATTACACAAACGTTTAAATGCCTAAAAAATCTATAGCCATATATTTTTTTTACGGTTAAGTCTTCTAATACTTCCATGTCTTCCCACCTTTTAGAGGAAGAATTGGAATATTAATGCATTCATTTTCATATCATTTTCTATTATACAAACATTTAAATGTCTAAAAAACCTATAACCATATAAATATTTTTATGATCAAGTCTTCTAATACTTCAAGTCTTCCCATCATTTAGAGGAAAAATTGGAATATTAATGCATTCACTTTCATATCATTTTCCATTACACAAACATTTAAATGTTTAAAAAATCTATAGCCATATATATTTTTTTATAGTCAAGTTTTCTAATACTTCTAAGTCTTCCCATCTTTTAAAGGAAAAATTACAATATTAATGCTTTCATTTTCATACCATTTTCCATTACACAAACGTTTAAATGCCTAAAAAATCTATAACCATATATTTCTTTTATGGTCAAGGCTTCTAATCCTTCCATATCTTCCCATCTTTTAGAGGAAGAATTGGAATATTAATGCATTCATTTTCATATCATTTTCTATTATACAAACATTTAAATGTCTAAAAAACCTATAACCATATAAGTTTTTTTTATGACCAAGTCTTCTTGTACTTTCAAGTTTTCCCATCATTTAGAGAAAAAATTGGAATATTAATGCATTCACTTTCATATCATTTTCCATTCCACAAACACTTAAATGTTTAAAAAATCTATAGCCATATATATTTTTTATAGTCAAGTCTTCTAATACTTCCAAGTCTTCCCATCTTTTAAAGGAAAAATTAGAATATTCATGTATTAATTTTCATATCATTTTCCATTACACAAACGTTTAAATGCCTAAAAAATCTATAACCATATTTTTTTTTTATGGTCAAGTCTTCTAATACTTCCAAGTATTCCTATCTTTTAGAGGACAAATTGAAATATTAATGCATTCATTTTCATATCATTTTCCATTACACAAACATTTAAATGCCTAGAAAATCTATAACCATATATATTTTTTATGGTCAAGTCTTCTAATACTTCCAAGTATTCCCATCTTTTTGAGGAAAAATTGGAATATTAATGCATTCATTTCATATCAGTTTCCATTACACAAAGGTTTAAATGCCTAAAAAATCTATAAGCACATATATTCTTTATGGTCAAGTCTTCTAATACTTCTACATCTTCCATCTTTTAGAGGATAAATTGGAATATTAATGCATTGATCGTCAAATCATTTTCTATCACACAAACATATA
This sequence comes from Neltuma alba, assembly GCF_004799145.2. NCBI lineage: Eukaryota > Viridiplantae > Streptophyta > Magnoliopsida > Fabales > Fabaceae > Neltuma > Neltuma alba. The sequence goes on from NW_021633454.1 coordinate 31,847, forward strand.
AATGTCTAAAAAATCTATTACCATATATATTTTTTATGGCCAAGTCTTCTAATACTTCCAAGTGTTCCTATCTTTTAGAGGAAAAATTGAAATATTAATGCATTCATTTTTATTTCATTTTTCATTACACAAACGTTTAAATGCCGAAAAATTCTATAACCAGATATATTATTTATGGTCAAATCTTCTAATACTTCCAGTCTTCCCACCTTTGGGAGGAAAAATTGGAATATTAATGCATTCATTTTCATATCATTTTCCATTACACAAACATTTAAATGTCTAAAAAATCTATAGCAATATTTTTTTTTTATGGTCAAGTCTTCTAATACTTTCAAGTCTTCCCATCTTTTAGAGAAAAAATTGGAATATTAATGCATTCATTTTCATATCGTTTTCCATTACACAAACATTTAAATGTCTAAAAAATCTATAACTATGTTGTTTTTTTTATGGTCAAGTCTTCTAATACTTCCAAGTCTTTTCATCTTTTAGAGAAAAATTAGAATATTAATGCATTCATTTTCATATTATTTTCCATTACACAAATATTTAAATGTCTGAAGAATCTATAGCCACATTTTTTTTTTATGATCAAGTCTTATGGTAATTCCATGTCTTCCCATCTTTTAGAGGAAGAATTGGAATATTAATGCATTCATTTTCATATCATTTTCTATTATACAAACATTTAAATGTCTAAAAAATCTATAACCATATAAGTTTTTTTTATGATCAAGTCTTCTCATACTTCCAAGTCTTCCTATCATTTAGAGGAAAAATTGGAATATTAATGCTTTCATTTTTATATCGTTTTCCATTCTTATCTTCTTTTCCAATTTCTACAACCAAATTGTATGGAATAAATTAGAGGATTTTTTTTCATTCAATTAGATGCTGGGAATGCAACTTTTAGCTTTTAAATTAAGAAAAATATCTCATAAATTATCATGTAGACCTTCTATGTTCAGGTCATATTATAACAACAAGGTGTTTCGATATGGTTGAAAGTACTTTCTAAAAGTATTTTTTCACAAATTGAGATAAATTTTTTTACATATTTATTTCGTATACTATAAAATCACTCTTAAAATCATATTTTACTTTCTATCCAAATATCTCCATTTTAGAATGTCTAGTTTGCAAATAATCTTGAAACGACATGTGGTTTTTATAATTTGGTTTCTATCAATGATATGGTTTCAGGGAAACTGCTCACAATCATATTAAATTAATCTTGAAACGACCGTTTTGGGTTTGTTTTTAATTTCACACGTGATTGCAAATAATTCATACATAAATCAAATATTTTTTTATTTAAGCTTTGAAATAAGGAAATTAATTTATTCTTTATATCTTAAGTTCAATTATATATATTATATTATCTTGGTATAAATATTCATTTTTGCATCATAAGTCTGTTTTACGTGTGGAAAGTTTTTGGAGTGTGTGGCCTAAAATTTACGTTTGCATCTACTTCATTCAAAAAAAAAATTGCACATAACTTTCCAAAATATCAAAGATTTTTTTTGTTTTGGGGGGGGGGGGGAGGAGACAATAAACTAAGTATTTTGGAATCTCTAATGAAATCTTCTTGGCACCGGTTTGAGTGCTTGTCATTTGTCAACATGATGAGCATTCTAATATCATCAAATGTAGACTATTCATATCTGATTTGAAGGACTTATATTCAAAATTTTTAATTAAAAAATTATTTTTTTAAAAAATGGTTAAGAAATTATTTTTATTTTAGATCTATACTTATTAAAATAATTATTGTAAGCGAATAAAAATTAAAAAAATTAAATTTGGATTATTCAATAAGATTTAGACTGTTCAGATTTGATGAGTTTTAAAAACTTAATTAGATAACACATAAAGTTGTGTAAAAAAATAAAATTGAATTATATATATATGGACACACATATCAGTAAATTTGGTGATTGATAATATCATATATATATATATATATATATATCTCAATGACTTCAACTCATATAAATCAATAAAGAATAGCTTTATATAGAATGAATAAATAGCAAGATATTGATAATACTGATGAGATGAATGAAGTGAAGGATCAGGGGAAAAATAGGGAATATTGATAGTGAAGAGTGTCAAGAATGATGAAATTATAGAAAGAAAAGATGCAGGAAAAAAAAAAGAACATCTAAGGAGTTAAAAAAGATATCTATAGAAAAATAGTAGGTGCCGAAAAGAAAAAATAGTTAAAGAAAAAGGCAAAGAGTAAAAAAAGTTTTTTGTTTTACTAAAAAAGATAAATTTGGAATATTCAAAGACCAATATGAGAATGACACATAATATTTTTTTCCCTTCTAAAAAACTTCAAATTTAGAGCGACGTAGAATGAGGGGAGGGAATACTAAAAAAACAAAAAAAAATTTCCTTCTCTCCCTCTATTTTTCTGGACCAAACACAATATTTTCTTTCTTCCTCTTTCCTCTCTCCTAAAACCTTCCAATCAAACAGTGGGTTGAAGTACTTATCAAAATGATGGGTAGTCAAACTAATTGCAAAGTTCTTGAAGGTATTTAAAAAAAAAAAAGGAATATAGCGTTTGTTTCAAAAATAGAGAAAAAAATTAAAAGAGAAAAGAAACATGATATTGTCCCGTCCGTGCTGTTTCTAAAGTTTTCTTCCAAATTACACTCAATTTCAATCCTTCTACTCACTAATGATTCACCCAAAAAGAAAAAAAATCTGGACCGAACATTGAACTGATCAAGATATTAGTTCAAGGGCTAATGGTTCAAATCGGGTGAACTCATAGTAAAACCATTCATATTAAAATAATATGATTTAATTAGAAATAAAAAATACAATAAAATTAATAATTACTAGTAACAACATATTAGAAGATATAATAATAGTTTGATTGTAACAACAACAAAGTATAACAATATTGATAATGTTTATATTTTCGACTCCTTAAATAACTAAAATTAATAATAATTAATATCAAAATTATCATTAAAATTTATAATGACTTAAATATTAGGAGCTGAATGGAAAAAAAACCAACAGAAACATAATTATCCAAACCGATTCATCACCAGTTTACATCGGTTTAGCCCCGATTTGAATGGATTGATATTGATTCAAAATTTTGACCGGTCCAACACTCAAAATAGACTGAACGATCCAGTTGAACTGACTGGTTTGATTAGATTTTTTGTTCTTCCATTACTATCATCTCTTTAAATTTCTTGTGGTTAAAAAGATTTTACCAATTTCATGAAACATCATTTTCTACATAATTGCATTAACCAATCAAATAGCAAATACTAAATTGCATAATATGATGTTTTTAGTATTTTAGTTCTTTTTCAAGAAACTTCACAACTTTCAATGTCAACAGTTATTGAAATCTAGACTAATTGAGATCAAGCCAAATAAGATTTGACATATTGAGGAAGACTTGTTTTTTTTTTTTTACCAGCAATATTGATGAAAACATTGCCCCCTTCAAAACGCTAATGCAAAGTCTTCTCCCAAAATACACTCAAGTTCAGTCTCCACTGATTAGTGAAAATATTAGGAAAATCAAAAGTACAGAAACATTTATATAGCTAAAAAATCTATAACCATATATGATCAAATCTTCTAATACTTCCAAAGTCTTCCCATCTTTTCGATCGCGGAAAATTTGGAATATTAATATATTCATTTTCATGTCATTTTCTAATTTCCGGCCATAACAAAATCGTTTAAGCACCTTCGAAAGACACCAGTCGCATAAGCAATAAATTTTTTTTTCCCAATTCAATAAGAGGATTTACGTGAATACAACTTTTAGCTTTTAAAATAAAAAATATCCTATAAATTATTATTTAGACCTTTTATATTCAATTCATATTGTAACAACATCAATGACGTGGCGTTACAGGGAAATTGCACACAATCATATAAATCTTGAAACGATGGTTTTGGTGATGATTTTTCTTCTCTTTGTTTTTTTTAAAAATGTTTTGGTGATGTTTCGAATTCCAAACGAGAATGTTTGCAAGTAATTCACACATAAATCAAATATTTTTTTTATTTTAGCTTTGAAATGATCAAATCAATGCATTGCCTCGTATTCTTAATATACGAGTTAAATAATTAATTTATAAATATTAAGAAAATTAGTTTAGTTATTTGTAATAAATAAATGTTGTCTTTTCTAAAATACCATTACTAATCATATATGTATTGGAACCATAATTTAATAGAAATTCCTTAAATGTGCAATGATTATAAGGTTATTTGAGAGCAAAATGAATAAATACTAGAGACACAGTATATTAGGGTCTTATATTTTAAACTAAATTAAATTTTTAACTAATTCTTAAGGTATTTTAATGAGTACTCAAACTGGTTGCATTGTTATTGGCAGTATTTCAATCTTTTAGGTCATTAATGGAACCTAACATAAAGCTTCCATTCTTATCATCTCTTTTAATTTCCTTTGGTAAAAGAGATTCTCAACTAAGATTCTCAATTACAGGTGACCTTTAAACTGATGCAACCCTTTTACTAGTTAAAACAGGTGCTTAACGATAATAAGTGATAATAAATCAAGTTATTTTACTCGTCCATAGCGTGCAACTACTTTATAGGGAAGGAGAGTAATGTAATATTATGTGGTAGTAGTTGAAACAAAGATTCTCTAAGTGCATCACCAATTCATCATAGCTCATTGGAGCAACTTTGGAAAATATTTAACGATACATTTGAATTATTTTATGATGATTTCTCTAACATGCACATCACCAAATGTCTCTGGTTTAAAGACCCATTGGCGAATCTCGTCTATGACTTTTCTTTTTTTAGGGGAAAAAAATCATTCACGCCTTTTGAAAGAGGCACTACATCAAGTTACCCAACATTTGGTGATCCACAATCACAATTCAAAATTCTATTTAGTTTTGTGATTTAGAGCCTATGTATTGTGGTTCTTGAGACAAACAGAAAAGAGGCAACAACCAATATGGGTTAAGCACATCTTACATGACAAACCAAGATTCTTTTATTATTATTATTGGGTTGCCTGGAGTATCCCCCTACCTGAATAGTAAGAGACTAATTTCTCGAGGTACTGTCAAGTGCCATAATGGGGACCCCTTCTAATAGTGTTTTTTTCCCACATACACAGTCTAAGGATCGAATCTAGAATATGATGTTTAAGGTGCTCAAGTCTCTTCCATTTGGATCAATACTTATTGGTGACAAACCAAGATTCAAATTCCTATTCACATTTAAAATTTGACAATGCCCCAAATATAATTGTTGAGCCAAAAAAAAAGAAAGAAAAGAGGGAAAAGGTTAATACACGAGCAAATTAAAGAAATTTTGAAGGGGAGAAAACTAACGGGTTTTGTCTTAGAAAGGCAATGTTAAGTTACTCCACTGGTAAAGTTGGAGGTCTAACTTGTAAACCTCAAAGACAAAGCATCCTTGTTTCATTGCAAAAGACTCAAATTATAGTAAATTTCAATATTTAAACTTGCCTACTCTACAAATGATTTATTAAACCTGATAACCATTGTCGGGGGGGACGAAAACTGGATAAAAGGCAAAAGACAAACATATTTTCTTTTCACAACAAGTGAATAACATGACTTGCTAAGTTGTTATAAAACATGCTCATCCGATCCTTAATATAAGACCTATTTAACTAATTTGATTAGATTAAGAAAATTAGGTAAGTTAGTTAATTATAACAAACATGACATGTTTTTCCTAAAATACCATAATCATCTTCCTTAATATCCTCTCTTCCTCTTCTACTTGATTATGGTTGAGGGAGTATTCATAAGAATAATTTAGAAAAAATTGAGAAATATGAGAAATAGGTCTTATATTTAAGACTAAAATCAACTCAACAATTATGTCCTATATGAAGGACCAGAGGAATATGTCATATGTTGATCTTTGAGATTATTGTAAACAAATTTTAAATAGGTTGTATAGAATAACGAAGATATGTATGATATGATACGTCAATGTCTCTGTTCTTCGGAACACCATATGGCAAACTGGAACAGAGCGACTAAAATGTTAGAGAGATGACACTTGTACAGTAAATCCGATAATCTATTTAAAATTAGAAACCCTTTCCAATCCTGTCATTCCATGAGATTTTGTTTGGTGACAACTGGGAAATAGAGAGTAGTGTCATTCTAGAAGATTAGCCATTGGCTTAGCGACATATGATCTTTTTCCGGGGAGATGCTTTATAGAGGTAAAATGTTAGAGTGCTTGACTGCCTTAAATGTCACAAACATACATAAGGAGAAGTGAGATCCAAGATTCCTACAAAAATAAAATTGTAACCAATTACAAGCATTTTAAAGGTGGGAAATAGAGTTGTACTTCAGTAAAAGCCACAAGCATTTAAATGCCATAGCCCTTGCTCATTAGCTTGCTCCCAAGAATTAAATGCTACCTGATCCACCCACTAACAGCTTCAATCTCAGCATCTTGTGCCGCATGTCACCTATCCGCGGTTTGTCTGGTTGAACCATAGAAGTAATGTTCATCTCCAAAGTAATTAATTGGGTCAATAATATACCCAACAGGTGCTTTTCCAAATGGTCGCAGCAACCTTTAGTGCAACATAAAGCATTTTGGGTTCACCAAAAAAAAAAAAAGAAAGGCATTTTGGATGACTAGAGAAATTTGAGGTAAATCCTTGAGAATATTGTAATTCCAGAGGTTTCTTGCATTGAACAAGCAAGCTCTGTTTGAGCAGACGCTTCAACCATGGCATGCTTCCGAATGTTCCATCTTGCCTCTGAACAACAATGTAATTCACTGCTCTTTAAAACCATTTTCTTTAACAGCTTGGCAGCCAACAATGCTGAAGGCTTCCTTTCTTCCATGATTGACCACAAACTAGCTACAGACGCCTTCTATCTCAATCTTCTTTATCTCCTTGTATGTACTAACGATATCATGTACAGGTAGAGTGCTGGCCAAGTGCACAAGGGAGTCTGAGAAGGGACATAGCTCATGAGAAGGAAAGAGAAGTGTACTAACTATAAATTAGTTTTGCACTGAGGAATATAATGGACAGTCCAGGAGAAGGAAACAGCAGGCCTGCGTCTAAGTTATTAAAGAAGGAAAAGCCAGTTTATAAGGCCATCAAAGCGCAATGACTACTTTAAAGTTGAAGAAGAGGTCACGTGTTGATAACAGAAGCTTGGCAATATTTGTTCTGAAATTACCAAACAGCCCATTAGCACATTCGTTCATGAAATTACCAAAACAACCCTCCCTCTACTGCTGACCGTTGATGTGAAGTTGTTGTCGACGATGACGATTCAGCCGTCATTCTACTTGGGAAGGGCGCAGCTTCTCTCCTTTGCCCGTTCTCTTCGCTGCCCTCCGCTGCCCCATCCCTCCTATTAAAATGTTACACCTGTACTTCAAGCCAAGAGAATTGTAATTTTTATTTTTCACCAATTATAAGTATTAGCTCAAAATAATTATACCTAATGTGAAGACCGATTATAAGGTACTTATAAAATCTAGTTTACAGTATAAAATATATTTTATATCTAGGACAGAATCCTTTATTTGAGATTAATTGCCACAAAATAAAAATATATTTTTCAACTATTATATACTACGTTACAATAAAATAGAAACATAAAAAAATGAAAAATATATTTTTAACTATTATATACTACGTCATAATAAAATAGAAAAATAAAAAATTATGAAAATTACAAAAATCTCAAATAAGGGATTCTCGCAAATATTTTGTATTTTGTGACAATTTTTATACCTGGTAATCATTATTTATATTAGATATAATTATATATTATCTTCTGTCCTAAATATAAAATCTATTTTATACTATAAACTAGATTTTACAAGTACCTTATAATCGGTCTTCACATTAGGTATAATTATTTTGAGCTAATACTTATAATTGGTGAAAAATAAAAATTAGCAATTCTCTTGGCTTGAAATACAGGTGTAACATTTTAATAGGAGGGATGGGGCAGCGGAGGGCAGCGGAGAGAACGGGCAAAGGAGAGAAGCTGCGCCCGGCTACTTGATCCATCACACGTGACACCATTATTACGATGTGTTTGACACTGTTGGGTCATTATTCTGTTAATATAAGTCGACATGGGGACTTTTACAATCACTACTAAAAGGATATTCAGTTGAAAAAGAAACTGGCATAAGTACACGCAGATATTCTGATAAACCATTATTACAAACTCTTATTTTGTCACTATTTCGCTAAATTTAAGATAAACAAAGAACATTAATTAGAAGGAAACACTGGAGCCCTTAGCCAAGTATAACCGCAGCAAAGCATCCTAGCTATTCCCTGAAGCAGAATATGAGACTCGAATTTGAGACAAAGGCATTGGAAAAGTAGTAGATACATAGATCAGATCTGTCTTCAAAGAGGCTGCACCCACCGCTTGATCTGCTGTAGTTGCGTCCCACAGACAAAGCATGTTGAACAATAAACATAAGAAAAAACCAGTAAAGACCTAAATTTGTTTAACCAAAAGAAGAAAAAAGAAGATAAACTTTCATGCCATAAAGGAGAGATACGACTTTTTTTTTTTGGGAAATACTACCTCCGGTCCTTAATATAAGACCCTGTTTGACTTTTTGTTTGGTCCTAATTATAAGACCCCAATCCATTTTGTCTCTCATATTTATGTATTTTTTTCCCAAGATAGTCCTTCTAATAATGATAGTTCTAACCAATATACTTAATTAGCAAGGATATTTTAGGAATAACAACACTTATTTATTACAAATAACTAACTTAACTTACTTCCTTAATCTCCTCAAATTAGTCAACTGGGTCTTATAATTAGGACCGGAGGTAGTATATGATAGCTAATCCATTTCCTCAATAGCAACTTAATTTGTTCCAACTATCCGACCGAAATGTTTAAGCATGAGGGCCATGTTGACATAAAGTTGATCAACCAAACTGTCAAATAATGGGAAAAATTTATGTCTCCATGCTCTAATGAGAAAGAGAGAACCACAAATTCCCCAAAAACCTGCTGCCAACCCAACTCCCATCCCAAGATACAATGACTTGAGAAAGATGTCATCTTCATTTTCTTCGGCCAGCTTTAAGTTGTGAACTTCTTCTTTCTTATTACACTTATTTGGAAGAGGGTCTCCACAAAGTTGAAGATTGCCAACAAAACACCAAAAATCAAAACTCCGAATTTGAGTCCCTAAAGGGATTTGTCCAGTGAAATTATAGTATAAGAGGTTCAAGTAAGCAAGAAAAGATATATTAGAGATGGCTGAAGGAATTTTTCCATGGCTGAGATCAAGAGATTCCAAGTTTTCATGCCTCTAATTTCTTTGGGAATCTTTCCACTCAAATGGTTTTGAGACAAGTTCAAGGATTACATTTGACTCATACTAAGTAGCTCCTTAGGAATTTCTCCAGACAAATTGTTAGAGGAAAGATCAATTATCCGCAAAAACAAAATGTCAGCATAATCTAATTCTATTCCTTTAGTATATATGTTTATAGTTTCTGCCCACAAAAGCCGATCAGTTGAATCCATAATGTTATATAAGCAATGAGGTATGGATCCAAAAGGATTATTATCACCAAGATCTAATATCATAAGAGAGGAGAGATTGCACAATTGTAATGGAATCTCACCAACAAATTGGTTGGCCCTCAACTTGAAAACTAGCAAACGCGGAGGCATTGTAGTTGGCAAACTTCCAGAAAATTCATTTCCCTCCAAAAGAAGGTATTGCAAATTTGTCCAATTTGATATGTCTAATGAAAATTCGCCAAAGAAATTGTTATCACGTAAATCCAATATCCAAGGATTCAATGAGGCCATGGAGGGAGGAACTTTACCCTCTAGCTCATTACCCCTCAAATTAAGGTATTCTAATCGTTTCCCATTGACCCAACAGTCAGGAATTGCTCCACTTAAATGATTATGTGATAAGTCCAAATAAGACAATATGCTTTCCTTGTCACTCTCTAGTTGGCACAATAATAAGAAAATAGAGCCTGACAAAGAATTGCGAGATACATCAAAGTGAGAGATAATTGTTGACAGTGTGATATTGGATATGTCATCACTGATCATGGTGTTTGACAAATCAACATAATCAATTCCTGTTGCAAACCTCCAAAACACATCAGCATCAATTATTGAGATCCCTAAGGTAGAAATGTCTAGATATTCTAGAGACTGTTGTGTATATAGCCATGTTTAGAAATGTCTAGATATTCTAGAGACTGTTGTGTATATAGCCATGTTAAGATATTAGGCCCTATATTTGTGGTACTCAAATTCAAATGCTGAAGTTGGAATGGTGGGACCCATTTAGGATCAAAGTCAAATTTGAAACCACTTGAACTCAGGTGTAACCATGTCAATTTTGAGAGTTTGGTAAACTTTTTTGAAATAACTCCCACCCAATGATTGCCACCAATGCCTAAAGATTCTAAATTATGGAGCTCTCCAAGGTTTTTGGGAAGATTTCCACTGAAATGATTATGGGACAAATCTAAGGAAATCAAGGAAGAAATATTTCCAAGACATGATGGAATAGAGCCGCTGAACAAATTACCATAGGTGTCAAAATACTGCATCTGTTCATGTTAGCAAAACCAATCAGGAATTGATCCTATGAGATTATTAAAGCTCAACCTTAAACTTTTAAGGTTTGGAAGCTTGAACAGGTTCTTCGGTACTTGACCATAGAAATCATTGTCAGAAAGCTCAAGATGAGATGGTTTTTGTGTAAAATCAAAGAGTGAATTATGTAATTCTGAGTTGAGCATGTTGTGAGAAAGATCAAAGTTACCAGTGATGTCAAATTGACATAGCTGAGGGATGAAAAATCTCTCAACTCATAACTGCCCAGATATAACTCAGAAAGCGAAGGTATCAAAGAGATATAATAGTGCCAATTGGTTTCATTTCCAACACTAGAGTAATAAGGTCTAAATATTTTAAAGAAGAAAGTTGAGAAATCCAATGAGGATCATTTATTCGCAAATGATAATTATGCGAAAAATCTAGGTGAAGCAGAGGAGAAGATTTGGAGACTGGCGTTGAGGAATACTCACAAATTCAAATCGATTATGGCTCAGATCCAAGTTGATGAGAAGTTCAAGTTGAAGAAGGGATAGATTAATCCCACCTTGTAAGCCATGGCGAGCCAGATCAAGCTCTGCAACTCTGCCATTGATATCACACAGAACTCCAGACCACAAACAACAATCTTCAGGACTAGTCCATGAAGAGAGTTTGTTTAAAGGATCCACCACTCCTTGTTGGAAGATCCAGAGTGGTCCTCGATCATTCTCGTTGCAACGAATCGCATTGTTTGTTTTACATATGCCTGTTGCAAGCAAAAGAAACAAGAAAACAATTGAAGTTTTTGAAGTGAAGCAGACCATCATGGTTGACTTGAGCAGAATGAACACAACCTAGTCTTTATGTATATATATATATATATATATATATATATATATATATAGGGAGCAAATTGAACAATTAGTTTTTTTAAAGTTTATAACAGGTTAAAAACTAAATAATCAACTAAAAAGCCATTCCTTTTTTTGAGCTTGCAAACACCATCTTAAAATCTCCACTTACCCCTAAATTTAGACATGTTGAATTGTAAATCATAAAATTTTAGTTGTAAATTTGCACTAAGAACCAGTTGTAAATATAATCCCATAAAAACCGCATTTTCCTCTTATATTTACAGTCGGTGCTCATCAGATTGTGTAGGCAATAAGGCTGACCAATTCAACGGTAATTGCAAATTTTTTGTTTTCAGGGAGAGATTAGGCAAGGAAAATAAAATTTTTTATTTTATATTGATATTGATGTCCCTTACAATCAATCATAGAAGTGTAATATAGGAAATGTTAATAATGTAATTGGTTTTACCGATTTTCCCTTTCAAGAGGAGATTAGGCAGGGAATACTATATCTCAAGTTTTGTTTTTATTTTTCAATTTGACCAGTTAATAGCTACGTCTACTTGTTAACAACAAAATTAATTAATTTTACCCAAAAAAAAAAAAAAAACTATTACGCTACATTGTTTTGTAGTGGGACCGATTATAGTTTTTATGTTTTATACTGAGATTAATGCCGTGCCGGCTCCTAATCATGTTGCCTCAGTAACGTAATTGGAGGAATCAATCAACAATTTTACTAATAATTTTTTTGCCGGACAGTTTTACTAATGATATCCCATATAATCTTTAGGAACAATGACAAGGAAAAAAAGTTGAAAATTTGTAAATGCCAAATAAGCAATGTTAACAAAAATTTGTTGTCATTTGCAAATTTAGAATTGTCAATACTAAATAAAGTTGTGTTACTAAACCTGATTTAGAATTTGTAATTTCTAACTTCTTTTTCTGTCATTCATACTAATCTTTATTTTACATATTAATTTTGTTGGGTCCTGTTTCCACCTATAGCAGCATTTTTGGAAAAAAAACAATACATAACAATCCAAATAGACGTCACACTTACACCAAAAAAAAAGGCGTGACGAGTTGAAATATGAGGAGGCCATATTCTTTAGGCTTCATATGAATAAAAATTTTTTTATTCATATATCTAGACTTACTTACAATACTAAATATAAAGCCTTGGAAAATATTTCATAGAATAAAATCACTAGCTTTTTGTAGAAATTTTGACAAAATCATCCTTAAAAATTGGATTTCTCAAAAATTCCACAAATCAAAATGGAGAAGGGATAAGTCAAAAACTAATTAATACAGGAGTTCAAGTGTAATTAAGGGATCTCTCAAACCCTATTATTTGTTAATGACTCTGTTATTTCGTACAGGATAATTCAAAATGAAACAGAGCATCTCAACTATGTGGAACAGAGCAATCACATGAAACACTATTTATCAAAAGTTTCTTAACAATACGAGACACACATACTACACGCACTAACCACTATTATTATAACATATTCTCTTCCCGAAATTCACTAAATTTAAGATAACAAAAGGGCATTCAATAGGCAACATCTGAATCCTTGACCACGCGTAACAGCACTCCTCAGCTTATTCCTTGAAGCAAACTCAATATTTGAAGGAGAGGAATGATCAGAGTAGTGATAGCTGTTTCACTTGCATCCCATATTGAAAAATAAACAAGATAGAACGTAGTCAGCTAAGAATAGAATGTTTTAGCAAGTAGAAGAAGATGTAATGGAAAAAAGAAAATGAAACCTCATTAAAATAATAACATTACTTAAAAAATTAGGGCAGCTAATTTATTACCTCGAGGAAAATTTGTTATTGATATTCAACCAAAGCTTTTGAAACAGAGGGCCAAGGCAACATAAAGTTGATCTGTCAAGTGACCAAACCATTGGAAAAATTTGTGTCTCCATGCTCTGATGAGGAAGAGAGAACCACAAACTCCCCAAAAGCCCACTGCAAATCCAACCCCCATGCCAAGATACAATGACTTTAGAAAGCTGTCATCTTCATCTTCTTCAGCTAGCTTTGAGCCATGAGTTTCTTCCTTTTTGTTACACTTCTTTGGAAGAGGATCTCCACAAAGTTCGGGATTGCCAAGAAAACTCCAAGAATCAAAACTTTGAATTTGGGTTCCGGATGGAATTTGCCCGGTGAAATTGTTGTATGAGAGGTTCAAATAAGCAAGAAATGACAAATTAGAGATGGTTGAAGGAATTTCTCCGAGAAGTTTATTGTAGCTGAGATCAAGAGATTCTAAGCTTTTCATGCCTCCAATTTCTTTGGGAATTTTTCCAGTCAAATAGTTTCGAGACAAGTTCAAGGATAATATTTTACTCATACTAACCAAGTTCTTCAGGAATTTCTCCAACAAGCTATTAGCAGAAAGATCAATAATGCCACGTCCAAAACTTAGAAAACTATCAACTTGATAGGCTAATTTACTTCCTTTAGTAAATATGTGCACTATTGCAATAGACTGATCTATGATATAAGGTAGATGTTTGGCCCAAAAAGGAAGATCAGGTAGATGTTCGATGATGCGTAGGCAGTGAGGTATAGATCCAGAAAGCTTATTTTCAGCAAGATCGATTATGTTCAAATAAGAAAGTTCGCACAAGATTGTTGGAATATTGCCAGTAAATTGATTGGTCCTCAATTTAATAATTCCCAAATTCTCCGCCATTGGAATTGGCAAACTTCCAGAAAACTTATTTCGGTCTAAAAGCAAGTATTCCAAATTTGTCCAATTTAGCTTGTCTAATGAAAATTTTCCAAAGAAACCATTGTCACTCAAATCCAACTTATAAAGATTCAATGAAGTCAATGAGGCAGGGACTTTACCTGTTAGCTTGTTACTCCCCAAATTAAGGTATTTTAATTTTTTCCAATTTTTCCAACAATCAGGAAGTGTTCCACTCAAATTATTATGTGATAAATCCAACACCTCCAAGTTGGTTCCTTTTTCACTCTCTTGATGGCACAATAATGAGAAGATAGATCCTGACAAAGAGTTGTGAGATGCATCAAAGTAGGACATATTTGCTGATATAATGACATTGGATATATTATCACCACCAATCAAGTTGTTTGAAATATCAACTCTACCAATTCTTGATATAAAGCTCCAAAATACATCTGCATCAATGTTTGAAATTCCTAATGCTGAAATATTCAAATCACTTAAAGACCTTTGTGTATATAGCCATGGTGAAACATTATGACCTATGCTCGTGTTACCCAAATACAATGCCTTGAGTTGAAACGGTGGGACCCATTTAGGATCAATGTCAAATTCAAAACTTGTTGAACTTAAGTCCAGTGATATTAAATTTGAGAGATTAGCAAAATTCTTTTCAGTAAGAGCACCCACCAAGGAATTGTGTCCAACATGTAATAGATTTAAGTTACGGAGTTGTCCAAGGGTTTCTGAAAGGTTGCCACTCAATTGGTTGCAGGACAAGTCTAAGTAGAACAAGGAAGAAATGTTTCCAAGAAATGATGGAATTACGCCATCAAACAAATTACCTCTGATATCCAAGTATTGCAACTGTTCATATTGGCCTAACCAATCTGAAATCAATCCTTCAAGATTATTAAAACTAAAATCTAAATACTTGAGGTTCTGAAGATTGAGCAAGGACTTTGGTAATTGGCCATGGAAATTGCAAAAACCAAGGTCAAGATGATGGATTTGATGGGTGATATTAAAAAATGAATCAGGTAACTTTGACTTCACCATATAATAATTATAAGAAAGATCAAGAACTTCAAGTGAGGTAAGATTGATATAATCAAGGGATGGAAAATCTCTAAGTCTACACCCACTTAAGTGTAACTTAAAGAGTGAAGGAAGCATGGCTATATGCTCGAGCCATTTGGTTTCACTTCCAATATCACTGTCAGTAAGGTCCAGATATTTTAAGGAAGAAAGTTGAGAAAGCCAATGAAGGTCATTTATGGCTAAAATATATTATGTGAAAAGTTCAGATAACGCAGAGCAATAGAGAAACTTGCAGAGTGATTGGAAGGAGTAGCAAGTGATTGATTGTGAAATTTGTAAGCATCAAAGGGAGATTTGGAGATTTGGCATGGTGGCATACTCACAGTTTCAAAGTCATTGTCGCTCAAGTCCAAATAATTTAGGAATTCAAGTTGAAGCACACACAGACTAATCTCACCTCTAATGAATGATTGAAGAGAGAAAGCTCTGTGACTCTTCCGGTGAGGTGGTCGCAGTGAACCCCCTCCCATAAACAGCAATCTTCTTCAATAGTCCAAGAAGAGAGTTTGTTGCCTGGATCAACCACTCCTTGTTTGAAGATTAAAAGCAACCTTTGATCATTTTCATTGCAACTCATCACCCTGTTTAATGTTGTTGCAAATAACAGAAACAACAAAAGAAGGGAAATCTGTGAAGCGAAGCTAGCCATTGTGGTAAGTGAGTTTGAATATGATGGCCTCAATGAAGTCTTTACATTATATATATGTATGTATGTATGTATGTATGTATGTATGTATGTATGTATGTATGTAGACACACACATATATTGGAAAATCTAAAGTAAACAAAAACTTAAATGCCTTAAAAAATTGATAACAGCGTGATATTTCTTGTTGTCAAGTCTAATAATATTTCTAAGTCTTCCCGTCTTTTCAATAGAAAATCGCATCATGAATAAGAAAACACCACAGATATAATACATTAATATCATATATATTTAGATCCTTTTAAAGCCAGCGGGTTTTAGAAAAAAACTGGAGACAATTATGTGTAAAAATATTGAAGGCTAATAGCTCAGTGATTTTATTTTATTTTTAAAATGTTTGAAAACAAAACAAATCCTATATGGGCTCCATGAATGGCATGGAGCTTAAAGAATAATCACCACTATTTTATGACTTATAAATAAAATAACTTATGGCAAATTTTATATTTTATATTGTTATCAATTATAAAACGAGTCCACAAACACGCACTCACGTAGTGAACTCAAAGTGAATTAATTTTATTTATTTTTGTTTTAGTCCAGAAGTGAATAAATTAATTCAGATAATCGAAATTCTAATAAATATTTTGCTCTGAAGTTTGATTTTCTTGGATCAGAAATTGGACAAAATTTTAGTATGACCCGAAAATAATAAATCGTTTCTTATAAAATTTAATATAACCCAAAAAAAAAAATCACAATAATTCCGTTCGGACTCCAACTTTTCCTTTTTATTCTTTTTAGCTTTTTTTTTTGCCGTAATTCTATTTAGCTTATTTATTTATTGCTTGCTGATTACTCATTTCCTTCCTATTCACATGCCTTCCAAATACACGACATGCATATTCATAACAAAACTAAGTACCTGAGCTAAAATTTAATATACATTCGGGCTTTAATAGGTTCTAAGAAAAATTGATCCTATATACAAAATATTTAATTGGCGTCTAGATTTTACTTCTTCGTTTCTAAATATAATATCCACTTTATAGTCTAATTTACACTAAAAAGTAGGTCTTATATTTAGCATCGGAGTAGTGTCATTTATGTTTTCTTGAACTGCGTTTAATTTGAATACATTATATATATTTAATGTAGGTTGGAAGAAAAAATTACCGTAGAAAGTTTGCATTAATTCATTATCGTTACTCCAAACACACCACAAAATCAGAGCTCTAAAATTCAAATTACATTGTACGTTGAAATAACAAAGCAAATGAAATTTTCAAAATAAACCTGTCATCATGATTTATTCGAGTAGAATTAATCAATTAAGTTTTTATTTATATTACATGGTCACGATGTGCATATATAAGTTGTGAAAAATGAAAATCATTACTAATAAATTGTTTATAAGAAAATATTGAAAAAATAAAAAATGGATAAAAAACCTATAACCATTTTTTTTAATGGTCAAGTCTTCTAATTCTCCCAAGTCTTTCCATCTTTTCAAGAAAAAATTAGAATATTAATGCATTCATTTTCATATCATTTTCTATTCGTATCCTCTTTTTTTATTTCCACAACCAAATTGTTTGAACGCTTCAAAAGATAAAAGTCACTTAAGCAACAAATTAAAGTTTTTTCCCAATTCAATTAGAGGATTTCTGCGAATACAACTTTTAGCTTTGAAAATAAGAAAAATATCGTAGGAATTATTATTTAGACCTTTTATTTTCAGTTCATATTATCATCGACAACAACATCAATGACATGTGGTGCCATGGAGAAACTGTAAACAAATAAGGTCTTATAATTAGGATTGGATGTAGTATATAAATCTTGAGACAAAAATTTTAGATGTTTTTAGTACTTTAGTTTTTTCAAATTAGTTAACTAGGTTTTATTAATGCCCTTTCTAGAATGCTTATAAAGTCTTCGTCCCAAATTATACTCAATTTCAGTCATTAATGAAACCCATCAAGAAGTAGCTTCCGTTGTTATCATCCCTTTGGATTTCCTTCGGTGGAAGAGATTTTGCCAATTTTTCCAAAAATCATTTTCTACCAAAATTGCATTAACTAGTCCAAGAGCAATTACCCATGTTGCAATATGTTTTTTTCAAGTCTTTAATCCTTTCCCAAGAAACTTCACAATTCTCAATTGTGGAATTTATTGGGACCCATACTAACTTGGATCATGCCAAAGAAGATTTAACATACTGAAGTCACTGCCCCTTCATGACGCTTGTAAAGTCTTTGTCCCAAACTATGCTCCATTTCGATCTTTCTACTTATTAATGGAACCCATCACAAGGCTTCCATTCTTATCATCTCTTTCAATTCCTTTGGTAAAAGAGATTCTCACCTCTAGTTAAATTGGTACTGGTACAACTTACCAGTTAAAACAGATGCTCAATGATAATAACGGAAATCAAAAGGAAGGGGAGTAATGTAATATACTGTGGCTGTAATTGAAACAACAAATTCTCTAAGTCCATCGCCAATTCATCATAGCTCATTCGAGCAACTTTGGAAAATATTTTATGTATCGTGATGAACGACACATTTTAATTATTTTATGATGATTTTTCTATCCCCATTGACGAAATTTGTCTGGGATATTTTTTTTTCAGAGAAAAAAAGTCATTCATACCCTTTGAAAGAGGCACTAAATCAAAATTCTGCACAATTTATTCTTTTTTGGCCAAATGCACAATTCAAAATTCTACTCTGTTGCGTGATTTTCTCTTCTGGGATTATGTGCTTTTTTTTTTTGACAATTGTGGTGTAAGTTTCAGTGTGATGACTTCCATGAAGTCTTTTCGTTATATAAATGGCATAAAAAATGGATAACCGCGTGATATTTCTTATTGTCAATTCTACTAATAATGTTTCCAAGTCGTCCCGTCTTTACAATAGAAAATCGTGTCATGAATTGAATGCATGCAATTCTTACCGTTTTCAATTTCCAAAAGCAAATTGAGTTACTGGGTATTTTTAACTACATCTTTTTTCCCCCAACATCATGAATAAGAAAATACCACAGATATAATCTATTATATATTTATATCCTTTTAAAGTTAGTAGATGTTTGGTAAAAACTGGGGACAATTATGTATAAAATAAAAATAGAGGGTCAATACTCGGTGATTTTTTTTTTTTTAATGTTTGCAAACAAAACGAATCCTCTCTGGGCTCCATGAATGGCATGGTGCTTAAAGAATAATCAACACTAGTTTATGACACAAATAAAATAACTTATTATAAATTTTATATTTTATATGATCAATTATCAAAGTCGTATACACACACCTTCACTCATGTATTGAAGTCAAAGTGAATTAATTTTATTTATTTTTTAATCCAGAAATGAATAAATTAATTCGGATCGTTGAAATTTTAATAAATATTTGAGCTCTGAAGTTTGATTTTTATGTATCAGAAATCGGACAAAATTTTAGTAAGGCCTGAAAATAATAAAGTGTATGTACAATTTCTTATAATACTTAATATAACCAAAAAAATATAAAAATTGCGTATAACTTCCATAAAAAGAAATTGTTAATTCCTTTCTTTCCTTTCCTATTCACATGCGTTCCGCTCTCCAAATTTGTGAGCGAAAATTTAAAAGATAATAACGCATTGCTTAAAAATTATTGAAAAATAAAAAGGTTATATAATTTTTGGTTTCCTAAGTTTGTTCTCATTCTCGTTTTAGTCTCCAGGTTTCAAATTATACATTTTAGTCCCTCAAAAAGCAAAATAATCTAATTTTTTTTGAAATAATATGGATTAATGTTTTAAATAGAAAAAAATTTCAGAAATTAAAACTTATGATTTAAAATTTAAGAGATCAAAACTAAAATGAAAACAAATTTTAAAGATAAAAAATTATATTAATCTAAAATAAAAGGTAAACAAGCATTTAAATATGTAATAAAATTGACAACCACATATTTTTTAATGGTCAAGCCTTCCCATCTTTGGGAGGTAAAATTAGAACATTAGTGCATTCATTTTCATGTCATTTTTCAAATCTCATCTTCATTTTCAATTTCCACAACCAAATGGTTTGAAGTTTGAACATTTAAGAAAGCAAAAGTTTGGGGGATGTTTTTAATTTCAAAGGACTGAAAGGAGAATGTCTGAAGATTATTCAAACGTAAATCAAGTATTTATTTATCGTAATGAAATAGAATTATTTTTTTTAATTTTTACCTATGATATTAGCGATGCACATTTTGTATCTTGAGTTACGTTGTCATATAAAAGTCCAGTAGAATTAGATGTGGCCTTCTAAAATACTATGGGAAAATCTAAAAAAAATTCTTTAAAATTTGAAAATTTTAAAATACGTTGTCATTTACTTTTTCAATATTATCAATCATTATTAAAGTATAGTAAATAAGTTAGTTAAAAAAAGTGTGGTAAATAAGACTGAGTTAGAATTTTGAAATTCAACAGTATTTTTTTTAAAAATTCTCTCAAATACTATTTTTTTTCCAACTTCGTTTCTTGCCCGCTCCTGTCTTCACATGCCTTATATGCATGTGCAACGAACTTACAATGATGGATTCATTACACAATTAAATTCTTTATATTCATACATATATTTATATATTGAGCCCTTTTATCTTTTTTATTACATAGATCGTATTTTTAAAACCTATACAAACATCTCTCAGAATCAATACTCATAGAATACAAACATTCCTTCTTCTAACCTTCTATTTTCATTCTGTAGGCATCAGCAGCTAAATTCTCCAAAAATTTAACAGATCTTCCAACTCCTTTATGATGCTATGTATGTCTTCTTAATGGCAATGCCAACAAATAACTGGTTAATTCAAACTATATCTTATGGATACTATCCTTAAGAACTATTCTGTACTTATCGGCAAAGCAAGAAGCGGTACTCCTCAATATTAAACGGATTTTTTCTATAAGAATAGGATGAACATAATAATTAAATGATAAAATAACTCAGCAAGGCAGAACACGAAGAATAGAAGAGAGTTGCCTAAAGCCCAAAACAACAAGTCCTATGAACTTTAGTCTCATGCCTCTTTTGTAGGCAGCACGTCAGTAATGACCACACTTAAACAAGTTTAATGTACATTACGACAATCATAAACACAATTAAATGGTCTGTTTTAAGGAGTCATTAACTTGTTTAATAATTATTCGATTACAAACATTAAAGAGGCATAATTGTATAAAATGACATATTAATTAGATAGATATTTTTCAATAAAGGTGCCCAATTTTACATTTGATTCATGCACAAGGAAGTGCGAGTGGATTGAAACCTAGCATCCTGCCGCTTCCTTTGCATTTTACAATTTTAGTTAATTTTTACCAATTTAGTTAATAGTTAATTACTATCATACGCTTGAGTTCCCCCCCCCCTCATGTAGACTAATCATCCTTCCACTTGGATTGAAACCTAGCATCCTAACCGCTCCCTTTGCTTTCCATTACTCCCTCCATTCATTTTTAT
Organism: Neltuma alba; assembly: GCF_004799145.2. NCBI lineage: Eukaryota > Viridiplantae > Streptophyta > Magnoliopsida > Fabales > Fabaceae > Neltuma > Neltuma alba. Next base: position 53,282 of record NW_021633454.1, read on the forward strand.
AAGAGATAATTACTCAAATTATATTATTCAAAATGTTAGTTAAAATTAGTTGAAGATAATAAATATGTAAAAAGTGTAACCTTCTTATCAAAAATACCCTTATTTATGTGAAAGATGAGATAATGTGTGGGAGAGAGAATGTGTGGGTATTAAATGTAATGGTATACTCTTATAGTACTCTTTATAGGGCAGAGAGAGAAGTTTTTTTTGGTCCTATTTATAAGTCACTTGATTAAATTTTTACCATGAATATATCATACTGTCCTTCATTTAATTACGAGTCAAAATCATTGCAGTATCGCCTCTTGTTTGGCCACATTAATGTTGGTTGTTAAGCTTACATTAATTTTAGATTAAAGAGAATTTTTACATCAGCATAGAAACTAGTTTGGAGGTCAACTTTGATTATAAATATAAGATCTTAATATATTTTATCTCTTGTATTTATTATTGTTCTTCTAATTAATTTTTCTAACTTATAATTCGATGTTTTACAGGATGTTTGTTATGATAAACTAATTTATTTGACTTTTTAATTAAATCAAATTAGTTAAGTAGCTCTTATATTAAAAATTGGATCTATTAATTATCCTAATCAACACAGTCATAGATGGAATCATACTAAAATTTATATTTTCATGCTTTTCTTTTCATATTGTAATTTTTTTTCCCTGAACATAGAGGACCGACTTAAAATAAGGGAGGAAAAAAATGCCTCACAATGCTGTATAGTTCATGATGTAAAATCCTCTTCGGGTCCCTTCTTTAATAACAAAAACCTACACTGAAACACAAAAATTGTAAAATAATTGAAAAGCAATGGCAGCTCCTGACTCTTGAGAAAAAGTTGCATTGATGAAGATAATTGCTGGAAAATACTAAAAATTTAATTAAACCATGGAACACGCAACAACCAAACAATACGATGTTTCATTCATTACCGATAGTAATTTATAAGCAGGCTTCCCCTATTTATAGAAGTATCTCCTTTATGACTCGAACTCAAAGAGATCTAGAAAGACCTTACATTACTAGACCAACTCTTTATTGGTATAATTTCCTTCATTTTATATGCGTATATAATTGATCTAATTATTAAGGGGGAAAAAGCTAAAGAACCTCTGGATGATGTAATTTTGATATTACACGAATGAATTCTCTCTTGATAACAAATCAGTGGATGGAACCCACATGGAGGAGCTTCTTAATTACTTTGTCATTTCCTAATTATAAGATTTTTTTTTGTAGTTCAACTTACACTACAAAGTGAATTTTATCATTAGAATCGGAGGTAGTATAAGTATCTTCTTTTTACAAACCCACATCCTTAATTCTTGACTGTTACAATTTTAACTGCATGGGAATTACAGTCACTTGTTGTGAAGTAAGAATATAAATAATAATTAAAGAAGCAAGTCATTGCGCCCCAATAATTCATTGTGAGTGTAGTTTAGAAACGTAACCAAGGCATCTGATTTGAGCCAACTTTGTTATTTAATGTTTATTATGTTTAGCAGTGGAGAGATTATATTATTTGATTACGTAACCCAACCAAGCCATGACTCTGTTATTTCAAACACAATGGAACAGAGCATCGCGAGTGTCAAGACAGGTCCTCTTGGCTAGCTGCTTCACGGCGATTCAGTGTGTTGCAAGTTTCAATTTTTGATATCTTCACCATCGAAAATGAAAATTTATTATCAATTACAAAAGATACTTGAATCTTTCATTACTGAAAAAGAAAATAACCGAAGTCTTAAAGCACAACAATACATGACTTGGAAAACCACTCAACAAAAGGCTTTGTGAGACATGACAACACACACACATACTCTGATAACTGTTTTACTACAAGGTAGAGATATGACAATCTGTAGGAAACACATTAGAGACCTTGGACCATGTATGGCTGCAGCAAACCTCTCTATTCCCTGAAACAAAATATGAGATTTGAATGGATTTAAGAGGAAGGCGAAAAGGAAAATAAAACCTCATTTAAAGTAGTATATGATCTCAGATCGGTTAATTACCTCAACAGCAATCTGTGTAATTTTAATATTCATTGGAAGCTTTTTTCAACTTGAGGGCCACGATGACATAAAGTCGATCTGCTAGAAGATGAAACAGTTGAAAAAATTTGCGTCTCCATGCTCTGATGAGGAAGAGAGAACCACAAACTCCCAAGGAGCCTGTTGCAAATCCTACTCCCATCCCCAGATACAATGACTTCAGAAAATCATCATCTTCATTTCCTTCAGCTGGCTTTGAGTCATTACAAGCTTCTTTCTTGTAGCACTTCTTTGGAAGAGGATCTCCACAAAGATCATTACCAACAAAACTCCATGGGTCAAAACTCTGAATTTGGGTTCCCAACGGGATTTGTCCAGTGAAATCGTTGTATGAGAGGTTCAAATAATCAAGAAAAGACAAATTAGAGATTGTTGAAGGAATTTCTCCAGAAAGCTTATTGTAGCTGAGATGAAAAGATTCCAAGTCTTTCATGCCACCAATTTCCTCAGGAATCTTCCCAGTGAAATGGTTTCGAGACAAATTTAAGAACCGTAGCTGAACTAACTTAAACAACTCCTTAGGGATTTCTCCGGACAAATTGTTAGTGGAAAGATCAATGCTATGCACCTCTCTAAAGTTCTTGTAATCCAATTCTCTTCCTTTAGCAAAGACTTCTATTTCATGTATCGGATAATATTCCATAATCGGCTGCATGATGTTATATAGGCAATGTGGCATAGCTCCTGAAAGATTATTGTCAGCAAGATCCAATATTGTCAAACCAGTAAGGTTACATAACTGTGGTCAAATATTGCCTATAAATTGGTTTCCCCTCAATTTGATAATGTATAATCTTTGTTGCATGGTATTTGGCAAAGTTCCAGAAAATTTATTTCCCTCCAAATTGAGGCTTTCCAAATTTGTCCAGTTTGACAAGTCCAATGAAAATTCGCCAAAGAAGCTATTATGACTCAAGTCCAGCTGCAAAAGATTCACTAACGAAGCCATTGAGGGTGGAACTTTACCTGTTAGCATATTACTTCCCAAATTAAGGAATCTTAATTGTTTCCAATTGGCCCAACAATCAGGAAGTGCTCCTCTCAAGTGATTATACGATAAGTCCAAGTCAACCAACTTGCTATCCCTGTTACTCTCTAAATGGCACAATAATGAGAAAACAGATCCTGTCAATGAGTTATGAGATGCGTAAAAGTAAGAGATATTTGATGATAATGTGATATGGGATACGTCTTGACTAATCAAGTTGTTTGAGATATCAACATAGTCCAATCCTACAATGAAGCTCCAAAATACGTCTGCATCAATTTTTGAAATTTCTAAAGCAGAAATGTCTAGATATCTTAGAGACCACTGTGTATATAGCCATGTTAGAACATTAGGACCTATTCTTGTGTTACTCATATCCAAATGCTCAACTTGAAATGGTGGGACCCATTTAGGACCAATGTCAAATTTCAAATTTGTTGAACCAAAGCTCAATGATGTTAGACTTGAGAAATTCAAAAAATTATTTTCTGTAAGAACACCCTCCAAGAAATTGTGTCCAATGCCCAAATGATCTAAGTTATAGAGGTGTCCAAGGGTTTCTGGAAGGTTGCCACTCAATCGATTGCAGGACAAGTCTAAGTAGAACAATGAAGAAATATTTCCAAGAGATGATGGAATTACACCATAGAACAAATTCTCATAAATATTCAAGTATTGCAACCGTTTATATTGACCTATCCAATTTGAAATTGGCCCTTTGAGATTATTTGAGCCCAAATCTAAATGCTTGAGTTTCTGGAGATTGAGCAAGGCTTTTGGTAGTTGGCCATAAAAACTACAACCGCTAAGGTGAAGATGATAGATGTGATGGGTGATATTGAAAAATGAATCAGGTAACTTTGACTTCATCCTATAATTATTAGAAAGATCAAGAACTTCAAGTGATATAAGATTTATATAATCAAGGGATGGAAAATCTCTGAGTCCATAAAAACGTAAGTGTAACTCAGAGAGTGAAGGAAGCATGGCTATGTGCTAGAGCCATTTGGTATCACTTCTAATATAACTTAAGCTAAGGTCAAGATATTTTAGGGAAGAAAGTTGAGAAAGCCAATGAAGGTTATTTATGGCTAAACCAAAATTAGATGAAAAGTTAAGATAACGTAGAACAACAGAGAAACTAGCTGAGTGATTGGAAGGAGTAGCAAGTGATTTGTTGTGAAACTTGTGAGCATCAAAGGGAGATTTGGAGATTTGGCATGGTGGCATACTCACAGTTTTGAAGTCATTGTGGCTCAAGTCCAAGTGGTTGAGGAATTCAAGTTGAAGCACACACAGATTAATGTCACCTCGTAATGTATGATTGAAAAGAGAAAGCTCTGTGACTCTTCCGGTCATGTTGTTGCAATGAACTCCCTCCCATAAACAGCAATCTTCTTCGGTAGTCCAAGAAGAGAGTTGGTTGTTTGGATCAACCACTCCTTGTTTGAAGATTAAAAGCAGCCTTTCATCACTTTCATTGCAACTGATCACACTGTTGAATATTGTTGTAAATAGCAGAAACAACAAAACAGAGGAAATTTGTGAAGCGAAGCTAGCCATTGTGGTAAGTTCGAGAATAGTGGCCTCAACGTGAAGTCTTTGCATCATGTACATATACATATTGGAAAAAGCAGAAACTACGTGGTATATCCGCTGCACGTCCCCTCATTCTCCTTTAAATTTTATGGAAAAAAATATTATTTATGAAGCATGAGGCTTATACTACGAATTTTGCAATATGTCTAATATAATGGGTAAGGGAGAAGTGAAGCATTGTGTGGCGTGTTGCAAATGGGAAAGGGAGACTGATCGGCTTAGCCGCCGTTTGTCTTTGGTCCTCCCTTTTCCACAGCTTCCCTCCTCCGTCCCACGTGTTTCGCTCTGTTTTTTTCCTGACAACACGTGATTTAATGGCAATAAATAAAAATGGAGACAACCCACTCCACAAGCATACTAATTAGAATTTTGTATAAATGTATATATTCCGGTGTAAACATACATATAATTTCTTTAAATTATATTAATTTTAATAATATATCTTAAAATATTTTTTCAGTAATGCCCTGTATACTGGAATAAATTTTTTTGGTACAATCAATATTATACAATATTTTTTTAATAGTGGTTAGTGTTCCAAAAATACAGTTAGCACACTGTGTTACTGAAACCTAAAATTATTTTAAGATACTAAATGTTTCTAGAAAAATCTTTCAGGGTGCTGACTAGAGCCAAAAATTATCTTAAGATACTGGGTGCTCTTGAAAGAAATATTTGAGAATGTTGAATATATTTTTAGGATATTAGGTGTTACTGAAAAAATAACTTATGGTGCTGCCAAAAATTATTTTAAAAAAGTGAGTGCTCTTGAAAAATATTTTAGTGTGCCAATTGTATTTTAGGATGGGATACTGAGTGTTATTAGAAACATAATACTTTTTTTTTTTTCCGTGAAGAGATTAGGTAGGGAATGTAAAATTTTTATTCCATTCAATAGTGATATTAATGCCCCTCGCGGTGCAGAAACAGGCAAATGAGTCTGCCTCAATAACCAAGGCATGACTCTGTTATTCCAAACGGCATAAACCAAAATGGAACAAAGCAATCACGTGGAACACCATTCATCAGAAGTTTCTTGCTACCTACTACGCTTGATACTTAACATAAGAACTGGATTAATTTTTAATTTAGTCTTAAATATAAAACTCAAATCCACTTCATCTTTCATGTTTATCCCCTTTTTTTAAAAAAAAAAAATAGTTCTTGTTGTAGTTGTACATGTTAAATGTTCTATTAAATAGTAGTCTTAACTAATACATATAATTAATAATAGTATTTTAGGGAAGATAATAATAGTATTTTAGGAAAGATAACACCTCTTTATAACAAATAAGTAATTTAACTAATTTTCTTGATTTACTCAAATTAATCAATTAACTTTTATATTAAGAATTAGAGATAGTATTATGTCATGTACAAGTAGAGTACTGACCAAGTGCACAAGACTCTCAATCTCTCATAAGGTGGAGCCTGAGAAGGGACATAGCTAATAAGAAGGAACGAGGCTTGTTAGTTTAGCACTGGGGAATATAATACTCCTTCGGTCTTTAATGTAAGATTTATTTAATTAATTTAATTAGATTAAGAAAGTTAGGTAAATTAGTTAATTATAAGAAATATGACATGTTCTTCTTAAATCACCATAATCATCTTTCTTAATATTCTTTCTTCCTCTTCTATTTAATTATGATTGAGAGAGTATCGATAGGGTTAATTTAAAAAAATTGATAAATATAAAAAGTATGTCTTATTAATTTACTAATTAGATACATGTAAATTATCTATGCATTAGCAATCAGGGATTTGCACCTTCAACTGACAAGACCAACCACAGGAACAGCAATATAGCCATAAGTAAGTCAATGCACCGCTGATGCCAAAGTGTGGCCATTATCTCCAGCACATAGTCTCAATTATTTAAATGGAGACACTTGATAAATGAAATGGAAAGATGCAACTGAAGAACTATAAAGCTATATATGTACAAACAAACGGTTATTGAAGATTGAGGAAAGGTGAAGAAGTACTGATCATGAAATGACAAAAGATGGATGCCCATTTGTAAATAACTAATTGATAATATATGTGTATTTGGGTGTCTGTGTGTGTCGGTGTCTGTGTGTTCATGTATAATGAAATGGTAACATGTGATTATGCTGCAAAAGCAAGCAAATCTAACGCTAACTTTGGTAACTATGACAAAGATGAACTTGCAAATAAGGGACATACTGAAAATTTGAACAAGATACCACATACGAAACAACATATTTCAAGAACGAAATACAAAAAATTTCTAAACATCAGGAAGCTGAAACAAAGGAAAGAGGGCAAAAGAGCATGTTGCACTTGGTTCACATTGACATACATAAATATTCTTTGATGTGTTTGCCTTCGGCAAATAATTGTAGATATGCGTCATTTACAGGGAGCAATAACTTGGGTTGTGTTAATTAAGAACCATTATCGAACTTCACATATGATTGGGAACAAGGTTTCCTTCCTAGTCTACTCGTGGTTTATACTTTTGATATTATTAGTATTCAGTTCCATTAACTGTCTCTCTCAATGGTTTTCTCTCTGTTTTTTTCCCTGTTTCCTTCATTCCTATAAAACACTCCATACAGAGTTGTCGCATTTCCCTTTTATTAACAAAATTTTCTTCTTCAAAACAGAAGTCAAAAGATAATAATAAACAGGGAAAATTACAATGCACCTAAGAAAGCTACGTATCATAAGAAGTAAACCTGTCGAACAACAAATGGCTCCCTGGCAAGACTAAACGGTTCGGTCAAAATAGTAAGAAACCCATTTCGATTGCCATAAACAATGTCAGTGAAGGGCCGATCATCCACCTGCCACAATATACTCATGCTGGGTCAAGAATTCTCAAAATATGAAACAAAACTAAGTGACAATGAACTATTCTAAATTTTTCTTTTCCATGATTAGTTGTGAGGACTCAACCAAAATGCTTTTCAATTTCATCGGCTGATCCAGCTGGTTTCTTCACCCAAAAGGCGTGCAAATATATAAAGACATCAACACCAACAATACATTATTACTGACAATCCAAACGAATATTTCACGTCTAACGTTTAAAGACAGGAGACATGTCCCAAAAGAAACACTTACTGTGCCTTATGACTCTAATCCCGATTGCCTCCTCAAGCGCCTTAGCTTTGGAACCATCATGATCATACTCATGAAGTCCTAATTCATCAAGAAGTCCTGTAAGCAACATGCCCGTACCGAAGAATTCAGAACAAATTGCTTCATGCCTAAAAGCACCAATATTGACACTGATACAGACAGGAAATGGAAGACGCACTTCAAACAACAAAATATAAGTGTTTTAGATACGTATTGGCTTAGAGGTACCAGCACTCCAAGATCCACAGGATGAAATATACGGTGTTTATGAATAATCTAAGTACCATATCTATTTGACAACAAGATTCTTTCTTTGAAGTATAGCTACAGCTACTTCATAGCTTATAGAATACCATACAGCTCCAATTCTGAACTAGCTTCATACTACACTTACCAGCAGAGTTACTGAAGACAGCAATACCAGGATCAAACGCCGATTTACAACGTTCCATCGAAGAAGCAAGAGGAGGCCAAAGGATCAAACAGTAAGGAGCAGTAATGGTATTATCCTTATCAAACACGACCTCTTCGAAACCCCTTCTTCGCAGCTCACCCTAATCGATGTACCTCAAGTCCGGAACAGAAACATGAGGCAGTGCTAATTTGGGGTCTTTCACAAACAAAAACGTCGAACAAATGGCCTCCAAGTTTATTCTCTGCCCTAACGCCGCTTTCACATCTGCCCATCACATGCTTGTGAAATGTCCCCGCCTTTCCTCGTCGTTCCCGAAACTCTTTTGCTCGTCTTCTTGTGGAAGCTTTTGGTATCTGGGTTCTGGGTGTTGATTATTGGTGTCTTTGTAATCAGTAGAGAGAAGAAACTGAAGAATCAGAGAGTGGCTCTGGCTCTGATTTGAATTGGAATTGACGAAACTCCAGGGATTTCTGAGAGTCAGAGTGGAGAAATCTCTAATTGGGATTTTGCTGTGAGTAGTAGAAAGCGATAGAGTGGTAAGATTTCTCTGGTGATCGGCATTGCTATGAAAATTCAGAGGCTTTGTACGGAAGGAACAACAACTCGGAAGGGAAGCAGCCGCAGCAGCTGCAGGCATTTTTATTTTTATCTTAGACTGGGCTCCTTTATTCCTGCAAAAAATGGACTTCCAAATTTCAAGTTAATTTTAGTTAAATTTAGAGCTTGTGACATCCTTGAAATCTAACATAGTAACGTAGTAATACTCTATCCCTTATTATAAGATCTTTTTAACTAAATTATGCGGTTTAAGAAAACAGTTAAAATTAGTTAAAAGTAATTACTATGTAGCAAAATACAATTTTTTTCCAAATATACCCTTATATATAAATGGGTAGATGTGAGAGAGTAACGGTGAAATAATTGAAGAAAGAGAATGTATTAAATGCATTAAACTAGGGGTAAAATAGGTAATAATGCATTAAATGTTCAGATAAATTCAAAAGAAATCTTATAAAAAAGAATAAACCTATTCAAAAAATTGGATCTTATAATAAAGGACGGAGGGAATAAAAACTACTGTAGTCTATTTCTTGAGAAATGAGAATCTATTATATTCCGTTCCTAAATACAAAACTATTTTATAATATAATTTATACTGTAAAATAGTTTTTATATTTAAAACCGGAGGAGTATATTTTATTAAAAAAATTTATCAAAAAGAATCCATTATGCACGGTAAAATTTCGGTTTTTTTAAAAATAAAATGAGCTCAAATTTTAGTCTAGTCCTAGGCAATTTCAAAAGAGTTTTTATAGATGCTTTTAACCATGAGGCTAGTAGTTCTATTGAGTTAATTCACATAAATTTTTATTTTAAAAAAAATCTAAATTATCCGATTAATATTTACATAAATTTTTATAATTATCTTGATTTGGGGTTGGATCCATGTTAATATGAAGAGACATGTGTCTAATTAATAGGAAGAAAAATCTTAATATTGAAACTAACTTTTCTTATCCACACAAAAATTAAATACTAATAAACAAGAATCAACATCACATCTTAACTCAAAATTATAAAACTCAATTTTATAGGTCATTTCATTCCATTATATATTTTTATCAAGCTCAATTTCTTTTTATGTGAGAATACTAATGTTTTTTATTTTCTTCAAATGGGAAGATACATGTCCCTTTAATTCACTTGACAAAAGACTTATTTGAAAGGTATTAGTTTGGAACATCAATAATGGAAATCACATCCAAGCCTCTCTTGTCAATACATCTAGCCTCCCATTGAACTCGCAAGTAATCTTTATATTTGATCTCTTGAACAATGGCTTTCCTTCTCTAATAGCTCCATTGCAGGCCTTATTTCTTTCTCAAGTGCTGGTCCATTCTCTAGTGCAAAACTAGGCCCCGTGTCTCTTTCATTCATCACTACTCTGTGCCACACACTCTTATACTGCTTGTTACTCACAATATGATTAATTTCAAAACAAATATCAAACAAGTTTATCAGAACCATCACAAACAGAATAAGTTGGCTGGTTAAGGTAAGTATATACAATTAAAAAAGTTGATGAGTGACCTCAAGCTGATCTCCAACGTCGGCAAGTAAGCAATGAGGCAAAGGAGGATTCCCATTAACCTATTTATGATGGGGCTTCACTTGAAGGCCTTTGATTCCATTTTCACTGAGGAGGGTTGGTAAGTCATTGTCAAAGTGAGGAAGTAACCCTAAAGTAAGGTCTAGTTGAGGACATGGAGGGTACAAGTTCACTTGACATGTCTCATTTCCTGAATCAAAACCTGTGGACTCTACAATGGCCTTGGCTTGTAATCCTAAACTCTTTGATATTCCTACTAGCAAAGTCCTTGCCACATTTCTTATGCCTTTATTGTATTCAAATGCAACCTCCCTCTGCAAAATGACAATGAAAAATGTGGTATTTTATTTGTCAAAACCTAACTCACTCTAACTATTTGTTAAAGCCCCAAAGGTTTTATCAGGTTTCTATATTTTTCTTTTATTTAGAGTAGTAGATATTAATGACCTGAGATTACATTGAGCATGATCAAACTCATGATCTCCCACTTACAAAAAGGTTTTAATGTCATTAGCCTACGGAACCATTGACAAGCTTCTACGTTATTGAAGGAGAGCATACCTGTGATGAGTACATAGATTTGACACCACTTCGTAATTAATTCAAAATCTTGCAACGTCACATTTTTAGTCTATTTCTGCTAATATGAGAGACTTCAATTTCCCCATGCATATATATTAACTCATTGTTGGATACTAATTAAAAAAAAAAAAAGACGGGATAATGGAAGAGAGATAAAAAAGAGAAGTTGAAATTGAGCGTACTTGAGATGAGGGGGCTTGTGGGGGGAATGGAATTCAGGAAAAGTAGTAGGTTTTAGATCTAGTAATGAACCTTCTCTCCATAAGGAAGGGAACTGGTACCAAATCTAACGGGTGTGATGAGTTCTTTATTGAAAAATTCCATCTTTTCCTCAAGAGGCAAATCGTGAAACTCCAGAGACTTGTTTATCACCTCCTCCATCACTTTCTCTGAAATCCCATGATTTGTAATCTGAAAGTGACACGTCCAAAAACAAAGTCAACCAAAAAAGCAATTCTAGATACTATAGAGGCTTCAACTAAATATTCTCAAACACTTTAATTGCCATGAAGAAGCCCCATTCTCTGCATGCATCACCCAGCTGTCGAACTGCGTCGGCATGGATTTGAGGATCCGGGGAGGTGAGGAGGGAGAAATCGAGGACGGGGATGGAAGCAGCAAGGTCATCATCTGCAACATCATCACGACGAGGTTCAGCGAGAGAGTAGTACGTGGTCGGGATGGGAATGTCGCCGTTTGATTCAATGATGGCTTGGATAGTTGTAACAGTATTATCAGAAGCATGAAGCTTTTAGGGTTCTGATGAGGAGGAAATAATACCAGGTGAAGCCATGGAAACATGAGAGTTGAAGATACCGTGAATAGAAATAAAGAAAGAGTATTGCAGGAACAATATAATAGTGTGAGGTAGGGGACGAGATACTTGGTAATAATTGATGATGATTGACAAGTGTGGTTAATGATACATTCAAGATTAGGATCCATTTATATTCTATACAATCATTGATTGAGATCATAAGTTTTTAAGCTCCCTAGCTAGTGATGCTGCTGTGAACATATGGTTGATCATATAGCTCTCTAATAGTGAGATATTTGGCTTTCTGCTTAATTTGGTGGACAGCACTTTCAATAATTGAGAACAGAGACAATACTTTTGAGTCGATTGATTCATTTTACTTTTATTAGATGATATATCTTTGCATGGTAACACACACACACACATGTATCTCACAGATATCGATATTTCTAGTTTGGGAAATTCACTATGCAGTCATATGTATGAATAGGATAATATGAAATCTTATATTAAGGACAGGGGATAGTATAATTTTTCCGGTGTAAACATACATAAAGAGACAAAGTGATGAGAAAAATTGAAGAGGCAAGACAATGTCTCTCGCTTGGTAAACTAGGATTGAATGAGAATGGTAATCTTGTTTCCAATTACGGTTTGTGTTTTAATTTGCAATCTTCATTCCATTTCCTAATGTTGCAAAAAAATTGCCGGTAAATTATTACTACCTCTGTTTTTTATTTTTTATTAATATAAGAGCTAGATTAATATTCAATTTGGTTCTAAATATAAGACCGTAATCTATTTTATCTCCAACTTATCTATTTTATCCTTAAATAATTCTCAGTAATTGTAGATATTAAGGAGTTTCTATCAAGGAATATTTTCAATACACATGATTAATAGGGATGTTTTAGGAAGAACAATATTTATTTACTACAAATAATTAACTTAACTAATTTTTTTAATATTCGCAAAGTAGTTATCTAATTCTTATATTAAAAACCAAAAGTAGTATTTGTCAAGGTTTGATTGTCACATTAACATCTGTCAGTTATATTTGCGTAATCATCTTTTCAAATAAAATTCCAAATGATAGTGTTTAGATTTGTGTATGTTCCTATATATAATAATCACAAAATTGAAATTGAAAATTATCAGAGCGAGTGCTATCATATATATGTGACATGAAAACCTTTTCAACACAGGCTTCTCACTTGTTAGCAATTGGAGAAGATACCATGCACTAACAACTAGTATTACAAAATCCTATATCCTCACTATCCTCAGAATCTAAGATAACAAAAGGACATTCATCAATAGGAAACATCAGAGTCCCAAGCCATGTGTCTGCTTATTCCTTGGAGCAGACATGAGATTTCAGCTCCAGAGAAAGTCACAGGAGAGCAGTACTACATTGATAAAACCAGACATGGAGAGGCTGGTTAGGTTAAACAATCATTGCATTAATATGCGTTCCTAAAATTACCAAAACAATCCTTCCTCTATTGCTAACTATTGATGTCAAGTTATTTTCAATGGTGACGATTCAGCCATGGTTCTCCTTGATCCATCATATGTGGCACCATTATTATGATGTTTTTGACACTGTTGTGTTATTCTGTTAATATAAGTCGACATTGGGACCTTTCTAAAATGTTGTAGATTCCTTAAGGGAAGATAATGTTGCAATAATTCGCATTCAATCACCACTTAAAGGATATTCTATTGAAAAAGGAACTGGCATAAGTATACACTCGTATTCTGATAAACCATTGTTACAAGCTCTTATTTTGTCACTATATCACTAAATGTAAGATAAACAAAGAACATTAATTAGAAGGAAACATTAGAGCACTTAGCCAAATGTTGTAACTGCAGCAAAGTAACCTAGCTATTCCCTGAAGCAAAATATGAGACTTGAATTTGAGACAAAGGCATTGGAAAAGTATTAGATATATAGATCAAATCTGTCTTCAAGGATGTTGCACCCACTGCTTGATCTGCTGCACTTGCATCCCATAGCCAAAACATATCGAACAACAAACAACATAAAAGAAAGAAAAAGAGCCAGATCAGAACTAAATTTGTTTTAACTAAAAGAAGAAAAAGAAAGATAAATGAATAAATGATCATGCAAATCAAAGAGACGATAACTTCTGCAATATGTGATAGCTATAATCCATTACGTACCTCAACAACAATTTTAACTCGTTCCAAATATTCCATGGAAACTCTTAAGCGTGAGGGCCACATGGACATAAAGCCGGTCGACCAAACTGTCAAATGATTGGAAAAATCTCTGTCCCCATGGTCTGATGAGGAAGAGAGAACCACAAACTACCCAGAAGCCTACTGCAAATCCCACTCCCATCCCAAGATACAATGACTTCAAAAAGCTGTCATCTTCGTTCCCTTCAACCAACTTTGGGTTGTGAGCTTCTTTCTTGTTGCACTTTATTGGAAGAGGAACCCCACAAAGTTGAGGATTGCCAACAAAACTCCAAGATTCAGAAGTCTGAATTTGAGTCCCTAAAGGGATTTGTCCAATGAAATTGTTGTATGAGAGGTTCAAAACTTCAAGAAATGATATATCAGAGATGGTTGGAGGAATTTCCCCGTAAAGCCTATTGTAGCTGAGATCAAGAGATTCCAAGTTTTTCAGATCTCCAATTTCTCTAGAAATCATTCCAGTCAAATGGTTTCGAGACAAGTTCAAGGACCACAATAGAGTCAAGTTAAACAACCCCTTCGGAATTTCTCCTGATAAATTGTTGGAAGAAAAGTCAACAATGTACCTTGACAATAAATCAGGGTAATTTAATTCCCTTCCCTTAGAAAATAAATTTGTTTCCTTATACAAATAAAAAAAGGTCCATAAAGTTCTAGGATCAAACTGCATGATGTTATACAAGCATGGTGGTATGGATCCTGAGAGCTTGTTATCAGCAAGATCAATTACCATTAGAAAAGACATGTGGCACAGCTGTGTTGGAATATTGCCAATAAATTGGTTGGCCCTCACTTTGAAAACCACCAAATTTTGCTGCATTGTATTTGGCAAACCTCCTGAAAATTTATTTCGCTCAAGCGCGAGGTATTCCAAATTTGTCCAGTGTGATAAGTTTAACGAAAAGTTTCCAGAGAAACCATTATCACACAGAGACAACAAATGAAGATTTGTTAATAGAGCCATTGAGGGAGGAAGTTCACCATATATTACCCCTCAAATTAAGGTAAACTAATTGTTTCCAACCGGCCCAGCAATCAGGGAGTGATCCACTTAAATTATTATGTGATATATCCAAAATAGACAGCATGTTTTGAGCCCGATTACTCTCTCTGGGGCATAGGAACGCAGAAATGGATCCTGAGAACGAGTTATGAGAAGCTTGAATGTACATAACATTTGCTGATATGTGAGGGAGGCCTCCGGTAAAATTGTTATAGTCCAAACGTATATCTCTTGAGTGAAGTGTCACATTGGATATGTCTCCACTGATGAAGTTGTTTGATAGGTCAACTTCATCAATTCTTGCTATGAAGCCCCACAATATATCTGCATCAATGTTTGAAATCTCTGATCTAGAGATTTGGAGCCTTTCTAGAGACCTTTGTGTATATAGCCAAGTTGGAAAATTAGGACCTAAGCTTGTATTTGCTGAAGAGAAATATTTGAGTTGAAATGGTGGCACCCAGTTAGGATCAAAGTCAAATTTAAAACTAGTTGAACTCAAAGCTAGTGATGCTAAGCTTGATAGGTTGGCAAAGTTCTTTTCTGAAAGGACACCTGACCAAGAATTGCCATCAATACTTAAAGATTTTAAGTTATGAAGCTTTCCAAGGCTTTTGGGAAGATTTCCTCTGAAATGATTGTTAGACAAATCTAAGGAAATCAAGGAAGAAAGGTTTCCAAGACATGATGGAATAGAACCATTCAACTGATTAAGATAGATTTCAAAATGCTGCAACTGTTCATGTTGGCAAATCCAATCAGGAATTGATCCTTCAAGATTATTTAAACTCAAATTTAAATGCTTGAGGTTTTGAAGATGGTGCAAGGCTTTTGGTAATTGACCATAGAAATTACATCCCAAAAGGTCGAGGTGATAGATGTTACTGGTAATATTAAAGAATGAATTGGGTATTGAGTTGATACAGTTGAAAGAAAGATCAAGAATTTCAAGTGATGTAAAATTGATATAATCAAGGGAAGGAAAATCTGTGAGTCCACAACCCCTCAAGTGTAACACAGAGAGTGAAGGAAGCATGGATATATGGTGGAGCCATTTGTTTTCATTTCCAATATCACTGTTAGTGAGGTCAAGATATTTCAAGGAAGAAAGTTGAGAAAGCCAATGAAGGTCATTGATGACTAAACCATTAACTGAAAAGTCAAGATAACGTAGAGCAACAGAAAAGCATGCTGACTGATTCGAAGGGGTAGGAAGTGATTGGTTGTGAAATTTGTGAGCATCAAAAGGAGATTTGGAGATTTGGCATGGTGGCATACTCACAGTTTTGAAGTCATTGTGGCTCAGGTCCAAGTGGCTGAGGAATTCAAGTTGAAGCACACACAGATTAATGTCACCTCGCAATGTACGATTGAAAAGAGAAAGCTTTGTGACTCTTCCGGTCATGTTGTTGCAGTGAACTCCCTCCCATAAACAGCAATCTTCTTCGGTAGTCCAAGAAGAGAGTTGGTTATATGGATCAACCACTCCTTGTTTGAAGATTAAAAGCAGCTTTTCATCATTTTCATTGCAACTGATCACCCTGTTGAATGTTGTTGTAAATAGCACAAACAACAAAACAGAGGAAATTTGTGAAGCGAAGCTAGCCATTGGGGTAAGTTTGAGAATAGTGGCCTCAACGTGAGAAGTCTTTGCATCATATGTATATATATTGGAAAATCAGAAACTACGTGGTAAATCTGCTGCAAGTCTTCTCATTCTCCTTTGAATTTTATGGGGAAAAAAAATATAATATTTATGAAGCATGAATCTTATACCATGAATTTTGCAATATGTCTGTATGATGGGTAAGGGAGAAGTGAAGCGTTGGCTGGCGTATTTATTGCAAGTGGGAAAGGGAGACTGATCGGCTTAGCCGCCGTTTGTCTTTGGTCCTCCCTTTCCCGCAGCTTCCCTCCTCCGTCCCACGTGTTTCGCTCTGTTCTTTTCCTGACAACACGTGATTTAATGGCAATAAAAAAAACTGGAGACAACCCACTCCACAAGCATACTAATTAGAATTTTGTATAAATATATATAAATATTTTCCGGTGTAAACATACATATAATTTCTTTAAATTATATTAATTTTAATAATATATCTTAAAATATTTTTTCAGTAATGCCCTGTATACTGAAATAAATTTTTTTGGTACAATCAATATTATACAATATTTTTTTAATAGTGGTTAGTGTTCCAAAAATACACTTAGCACACTGTGTTACTGAAAACTAACGTTATTTTAAGATACTAAATATTTCTAGAAAAATCTTTCAGGGTGCTGACTAGAGCCAAAAATTATTTTAAGATACTGGGTGCTCTTGAAAGAAATATTTGAGAATGTTGACTATATTTTTAGGATATTAGGTGTTACTGAAAAAATAACTTATGGTGCCGCCAAAAATTATTTTAAAAAAGTGAGTGCTCTTGAAAAATATTTTGGTGTGCCAATTGTATTTTAGGATGGGATACTGGGTGTTATTAGAAACATAATACTTTTTCTTTTTTCATGAAGAGATTAGGTAGGGAATGTAAAATTTTTATACCATTCAATAGTGATATTAATGCCCCTCGCACTGCAGAAACAGGCAAATGACTCTGCCTCAATAACCAAGGCATGACTCTGTTATTCCAAACGGCATAAACCAAAATGGAACAAAGCAATCACGTGGAACACCATTCATCAGAAGTTTCTTGCTATCTACTACGCTTACGCTTGTTACTTAACATAAAAACTAGTTTAATTTTTAATTTAATTTTAAATATAAGATTCCAATTCACTTCATCTTTTATGTTTATCTATTTTTTTAAAAAAATAATTTTTATAGTAGTTGTACATTTTAAATGTTCTATCAAATGGAAATCATAACTAATAAATATAGTTAATAATAGTATTTTAGGGAAGATAACATCTCTTTATAACAAATAAGTAATTTAACTAATTTTCTTGATCTACTCAAATTAATCAATTAACTTTTATATTAAGAATTAGAGATAATATTATGTCATGTACAAGTAGAGTACTGACCAAGTGCACAAGACTCTCAATCTATCATAAGGTGGAGCCTGAGAAGAGACATAGCTAATAAGAAGGAACGATGCTTGTTGGTTTAGCACTGGGGAATATAATACTCCTTCGATCTTTAATATAAGATTTATTTAACTAATTTGATTAGATTAAAAAATTTAGGTAAGTTAGTCAATTATAAGAAATATGACATGTTTTTTTTAAAACACCATAATCATCTTTCTTAATATCCTTTCTTCCACTTTTACTTGATTATGATTGAGAGAGTATTTATAAGGTTAATTTAAAAAAACTGATAATTATAAAAATTATGTCTTATATTTAAAATCAAAATCAATTTAATAATTAGGTCCTATATTAAAGAGTGGAGAAGTACAAGCTTATATAATTTGCTTATAAGCAGGCGCTGCGTCTAGGTTACCAGGTAAAGTAAAGCCATTTTATGAGACCATCAAAGCGCGATGACTCCTTTAGACTTCAGGAAAGAGGCCACGTGTCTATAACAGAGGCCAGGCAATATTTGTTCTGAAATTACCAAACAGCCCATGAGCACATGCCTTCATGAAATTACCAAAAGAACCCTCCCTCTATTGCTGACGGTTGATGTCAAGTTCTTGTCGACGATGACGATTCAGCCATGGTTCTCCTTGATCCGTCGTACGTGGCACCAATATTATAACGTGTTTGGCACTGTGGGGTCATTATCGTGTTAGTACAAGTCCTAAGTCAAGATGGGGACTTTTCCAATCACTGCTTAAAGGATATTTCATTGAAAAAGAAACTAGTATAAGCGCACACAGATATTCTGATAAACCATTATTACAAACTCTTATTTTGTCACTATTTTACTAAATTTAAGATAAACAAAGAACATTAATTAGAAGGGAACGCTAGAGCTCTTAGCCAAGTGTAACTGTCAGCAAAGCATCCCAGCTATTCCCTGAAGCAGAATATGAGACTCGAATTTGAGACAGGCATCATTGGGAAAGCAGTAGATATAGAGATCAGATCTGTCTTCAAAGAGGCTACACCCATCGCTTGATCTGCTGCACTTGCGTCCCATAGACCAAGCGTGTTGAACAATAAACAACATAAAAAAAAAAAAACCAGTAAAGAACTAAATTTGTTTAACTAAGATAAGGAAGATGAAGATAAACTTTCATCCAAATAAAGGAGAGATATGACCTTTTTTTTTCTTTTTGGAAATATATGATAGTTAACTCATTACCTCAATAGTAACTAAATTTGTTCCAAATAGTCAACCGAAATGTTTAAGCATGAGGGCCACGTTGACATAAAGTTGATCAACAAAACTGTCAAATAATCGGAAAAATCCATGTCTCCATGCTCTAATGAGAAAGAGAGAACCACAAACTCCCCAAAAGTCTACTGCGACTCCAGCTCCTATCCCAAGATACGATGACTTGAGAAATGTGTCATCTTCATTTTCTTCGCCCAACTTTAAGTTTTGAACTTCTTTCTTGTTACACTTATTTAGAAGAGGGTCTCCACAAAGTTGAAGATTGCAAACAAACACTACAAAAAAACATTAAATTAGTGACAGAATTTACTTTCAAAATTTTTGTCACTAATCAAAATTAGCTATGGATTAACGACAGAATTTAGTTAGCGATATTGTCACTAAATAATTAGTGACGGAATTCAAAATTCCGTCGCTAATTAGTAACGAATTACTAACAGTGTAGTGATAAAAATTAGTAACAGAAATTTTTTGTTACTACTCCGTTGTTAATTAGAGACAGATATCCTATAAAAATTCTGTCACAAATTAGGGATGGAAAATTTCGTTACAAATTGGTGACGGAAATTTCCGTCACTAATCCGTCGTTAAATTTTTTTATTTTATAAATTCAAAATACCACATGACAACCACTAATCATCGTGACGTATCATGTCTGTGACTGTCACCTCATCACTAGCTACCACCTCACATTCTCCTCTCTTTCCCATGCTGCGATGTCATCCCCTCATCCACATCATCGCCATGTGTTCATCACTATGAGCCACAATGTTATCAATGGTTGTCACCTTACCAACTCCTCTCTCCTATGTTACCGCGTCATCTCTTTATCTACGTCATCACCACTTGTTCATCATTGTGATCCATCATGTCATCATTGGACGCCACCTCAACTTCTCTCTCCCATGCGACCATGTCATCCTAGCATCCGCATCATCGCCACGTGTCCATCATTATGAGCCGCCATATCGTCGTCTTGTCCATATCATTACCACGTCACAAATTGAGTCAATTTGTGAAGAAATGTTGGTTCAAACCTGAGACCTCATGCGTGCTTGCTGAAGCCTTTATCAGTTGAGCAGAGAAACACCTACAAAATTTGTATGCAAAAATAAATATATATAATATTTGTAATAAAAATAAAAATATATATAATAAATATTACATACATAATTTAATATATATTATACAATTTAATATATTATTATTTATTTGAATTTAATTTTTATATTTTAGTGAAAATTTCTAATAATTTATATTTTTATTCAAATATTTAAAAAAATAATATGTATATTGTATATTTTTATTTTTATTTTCTTTTATATTTATATTTTTTTTAATTTTTATATAATATATTATTTTAAAATTATGATATACTATATTTTTATTTTAATAATAATTTAAAAAAATAATTATTATATATATATTTTTGGTGACGGATTAGTGACAAAATTGCGACAGCAATTAGTGACAGAAAAACTCAGTATCTAATTTCCGTCACAAAATGAGAGTTAGTGATGAATTGGTGATGAAAATTACTGACAGAATTTTTCAGTCACTAATTTCCATCACTAATCATTTAAAACAAAATTAGTGACTGACTTGTGACAGAATTTAATGAAGGAAAAAAATTCTGTCACTAATCCGTCTCTAATTTAGTGACGGCACTAATTTAGCGACAACAATTTTTCGTCACTAATTTTAATGACAAATTTTGTTAGGGATTAGTGACAGATTAGCGACGGAATAAAATTGTTGCATGAGAAATTGTCCAATGTAATTGTTGCATGAGTCCCTAAAGGAATTTGTCCAATGAAATTGTTGCATGAGAGGTTCAAGTAAGCAAGAAAAGATATATTAGAGATGGTTGAAGGAATTTCTCCATAAAGTCTATTGTGGCTTAGATCAAGAGATTCCAAGTTTTTCATGCCTCCAATTTCTTTGGGAATCTTTCTACTCAAATGGTTTTGAGACAAGTTCAAGGACTGCATTTGACTCATACTAAATACTCCTCAATATAGGACCTAATTATTGAGTTGGTTTTAGTCCTAAATATAAGACTTATTTCTCATATTTATCAGTTTTCTCTAAATTAACCTTATAGATATTCTTTCAACCATAATCAAATAGAAGAAGAAGAGGGGGTATTAAGAAAGATGATTATGGTGTTTTAGGAAAAATGTGTCACATTTCTTATAATTAACTAACTTACCTAACTTTTTTAATCTAATCAAATTAGTTAAATGGGTCTTATATTAAAGACCGGAGGAGTAGCTCCTTAGGGTGTGTTTGGTATGAGGGATTTGGGAGGGAGGGGAGGGAAGGGGAGGGATTTTAATCATTTTCCTTTATTTGGCAACACACAGATTTTAGGAGGGGAGGGAAAATTTTAAAAAATTTTCCCTCCCCTCCCCTCCTCAACCCCCCCTCCAAAATTGGGAGGATTTGGAGGGAAAGGGTAATATTTTGCCATGTTATGACCATTATGCCCATATTTTGTCATGTTGTAACTATTATACTCATATTTTTTCATATTGTGACCATTATGCACATGTCTTAAATAAAATAAGAGCAAAATTGTCCATATTAAAATATTTTTCCCTCCCCTCCCCTCCTTTTTTATAAATCCAAACAAGATAATATTAAAATCCTTCCACTCTCCTCCCCTCCCCTTCTCTCCATTAAAATCCCTCCCCTCCCCTTCCTCTCATTGAGCCAAACATACCCTTAGGAATTTCTCTAGACAATTTGTAATGGAATCTCACCAATAAAATGGTTGGCCCTCAACTTGAAAAGTACCAAACGTGGAGGCATTGTAGTTGGCAAACTTCCTGAAAATTCATTTCCTTCCAAAAGAAGGTATTGCAAATTTGTCCAAATTTGATATGTCTAATGAAAATTCGCCGAACAAATTGTTACCACATGAATCCAATATCCAAGGATTCAATGAGGCCAGGAAGGGAGGAACTTTACCCTCTAGCTCATTACCCCTCAAATTAAGGTATTCTAATCGTTTCCAATCTACCCAACAGTTAGGAATTCCTCCACTTAAATGATTATGGGATAAGTACCCACATAAGACAATATGCTTTCCTCATCACTCTCTAGTTGGCACAATAATAAGAAAATAGAGCCTGACAAAGAATTGTGAGATACATCAAAGTGAGAGATAATTGTTGACGGTGTGATATTGGATATGTCATCACTAATTATGTTGTTTGACAAATCAACATAATCAATTCCTGCAATTTATTCTTTTTTGGCCAAATGCATAATTCAAGATTCTACTTTGTTGTGTGATTTTCTCTTCTCGGGTTGTGTGTGTGTATGTTTTTTTTTTTAAAAAAAAAAATAGTGGTGAGGCCGTCATTTATACTTCTGTAGGTTGTTGACCAAGAATGGGCCTTTCAGGGCCCATGTATGTGGGTTCTTGATGCTTTCACACCAAATAGAAAAGAGGCGGAAATCAACGGGATTGGGCCTGACCTAACGAAATGATTAATCTCTCACATGACAAACCAAAATTTAAATATCCGTTGAGGAAAGTACTCACTTTTAATGCTTAACAATATTTCTGATGGGAGGATAATTATGCATAGTAAAAAAAATAAAAAAAGAAGAGGGAAAAATTTAATATATGAGCAAATTAAAGAAATTTTGAAGGGGAAAAAAACTACTCCTTTGGTCCTTAATATAAGATCTATTTAACTAATTTAATTAGATTAAGAAAGTTAGGTAAATTAGTTAATCATAAAAAATATGATATATTTTTCCTAAAATATCATAATCATCTTCCTTAATATCCTCTCCCCCTCTTTTATTTTATTGTGGCTGAAGAAGTATCCATAAAGATAATTTAAGAAAATTGATAAATATGATAAATGTGTCTTATATTTAGAATCAAAATTAACTATATCATATATTAAGGA
This sequence comes from Neltuma alba, assembly GCF_004799145.2. Lineage (NCBI taxonomy): Eukaryota > Viridiplantae > Streptophyta > Magnoliopsida > Fabales > Fabaceae > Neltuma > Neltuma alba. Next base: position 76,362 of record NW_021633454.1, read on the forward strand.
CCGGAAGAGTACCGTCTAACGGGTTGTGTCTTGGGAAGGCAATGTCAAATTGCTCCACTGGTAACGCCGGAGGTCCAAGGGCTGTCCAAGGCTCCAAGCATGCAAAAACCTTGAAAACCTCGAAAACAAAACGTCCTCGTTTCATTGCAAGAAACTCAAATTACAGTAGATTTCTAGATTTGAACTTACATACTATATATAAATGATTTATGAAGCGCGATAACCATTGCAAAACGAAACTCTCATCGTGATTTGCTCGAGTAGAATGAACTCAATTAAGCCTTTATTTATAAGGTCAGGATATTTATAAGTTGTGAAAATTATTGCAAACAAATTGCAGCTTAAAAAATTTTGGAAAATCAAAGTAAACAATTATTCAAATGCCCAGAAAAAAAAAATCTGTAACCACATCTTTTTTATAGCCAGGTCTTCTAATACTTCCAAGTCTTCACATCTTTTTAAAGAAAAGTTGAGACATTAATAAATTCATTTTTCACAACCAAAGTAAATGTTGCTTAAACAACAAATTAAAGATTTTTTTTTTTCCATGACATATAATATAAATAGACCATTCACTTGGAGGCTATATGCAAATACAACTTTTAGCTTTTAGAATAAAAAGATACATCCTATAAATTGTTAATTAGATCTTTTGTGTTCAGTTCATATTATTATTAACAACATCAACGACAAGGTGTTGCAGAGATACTGCACACAATAATATATATCTTGAAATTCATCAATAGTTTGGGGGCACGTTTTTCATTTCAAAACGAGAATTTTTGCAAATTATTCAAACGTAAGTCAAATATTTATTTATTGAAAGAAAAATAATTAGTATTATTTTTTATTTTAGCTCTGAAATGAACAAATTAATTAATTATATATAATCTTGGAATAAATATCCATTATTTTTGCATCATAAGTTCTTTTTCGGTCAAGCATCATAAGTTTGATTTATATGGAAATTTCTTTACGCGGACAAATTTCTCAAGTAATAATATATTCTTTTTGATAAAAATAAATACTACGTTCCATAGGCCCTTACCTTCGTTTTAGTTGTCAAATGTTTTCCACCGGCGTGTGATTTACTTTCTCATTGTCAAGTCTACCAATAATATTTCCAAGTCTTCCCGTCTTTTCCATAGAAATCGTGTCATGAATCCAATTACTCCACATCATGTTACCTGCCTTATATTCTTTTTTTTTTTTTTTCAATTTCCAAAACCAACTTGAATTAGTGGATTTTTTAACTACATCTTTTCTTTTAACATTGTCAATAAGAAAATACTACAGATATAATCTGCTATTTGCTTAGATCATTTTAAATTTGGTAGGTGTTAGGGAAAAACTGGAGGCAATTACGTATAAAAATATGGAGGGCCAAGAGCTCACTGATTTTTTATTGTAAATGTTTTCGGAAACAAACCAAACCCTATAATATGACTTATAAATAAAATAACTTATTATCATTTATTTTATATCATTGTTAATTATTGAAGGATTATACTCGGACACACTCACTCACGTATTGAAGTCAAAGTAAATTAATTTTATTTATTTATTTTAGTTCGGAAATGAATAAATCAATTCAGATCATTGAAATTTGAATAAATATTTGTGCTCTGAAGTTTGATTTATGCGCATAAGAAATTGGACAGAATTTTAATATGACCCGAAAATAATAAAAACCCCATATATCATTTTTTTAATCAAATTTAATATAAGCCATAAAAAATCACAAAAATTCCATGTGAAATCCATAAAATTAATTACATATGGCTCTTTGAACCCCATATTTTGTGCTATTTGTAAAAAACTAGGTCAAGTTACTTATATCCATTATACAAAGTTCTCAAATTATACAGGGACATGTGTCTATTTTTGTTTTTATAATTAAATATTATTAAATGCTAATATTTTAAAAATAAGACATATGACTATGTATGATTTGGGCACTTGACATAATGACTATAACTAATTTGATGTAAGTATTGTACTCTTTCTTCTTTTCTTTTTCTTTTTAGCTTATTTATTGCTAGTTATTTCTCCTTTCCTTTCCTATTCACATGCCTTCCAAATACACATGAGTAGATATATATAAATAAAATTAAATACCTTACCTTTAAAATTTACTGTACATTCATGCTTTTATAGGTCCAAAGGAAAATTGATCTTATATACAAAATATTTAACTGACGTATAAATTTAATCATTTATGTTTTCTTCAACTCTATTTCAAATAAATTATATACATACACATAATGTAGGTTGTCCCAAAAAAAATGTTGTAGAAAGCATTCATTCATTATCTCTAGTCCAAATACACAACAAAATAATATACCTCTCAAATTCAAATTAGATTATATGTTAAAATAACAAAACAAATGAAATTTTTAAAATGAAACCGTCATCATGATTTATTTAGATTACATTGGTCACGATGTACATAAATTGTGAAAAATGAAAATCATTACAAATAAAGTGGTTATTAGAAAATATTGGAAAAAGCACACAAACATTTAAATGGCTAAAAAAATCTATAACCATTTTTTTAATGATCAAGTCTTCTAATATTTCTAAGTCTTCCCATCTTTTTAAGGAAAAACTGGAATATTAAGACACTCATTTTCATATCATTTTCCATTCTTCTTCAATTTCCATGGCCAAATCGTTTGAAACACTTCAAAAAGATAAAAGCCGCTTAAGCAACAAATTAAAGGATTTTTTTTCCCATTCAATTAGAGGTTTTCTAGAAATATAACTTCTAGCTTTTGAAATAAGAAAAATATCCTTTAAATTATCATTTAGAATTTTTATGTTTAGTTCATATTATAACAAAATCAATGATTTGTGGCGTTACAGAAAAACTGCATACAATCATATAAATTTTGAAACGATTATTTGTGGGATGTTTTTAATTTCAAAGGAGAATGTTTGCAAATAATTCACACATAATACAATGATGTTCCTAGTCTTTTAGTTCTTTTCCAAGAAACTTCACGACTTTCATGTCAAATGTTACTAGAATCTAGACTAATTGAGATCAAGTCAAATTTGACATATTGACCGAGACATTGCCCCATCCAAAACGCTTGTAAAGCATTCGTCCCAAATTGTACTCAAGTTCAGTCTCCGCTCATTCATATTGAAACCCACCAAGGAGCTTCCATTGTTATCTTCCAAATTATACCCCATTCATTGTTGGCGGCAGCAAAGGGGAACAGCAAATCCGGTTCGAGTCGCGTCACAAGGACACTGTCCTTGAGAGATATTCCGCAGCCTCTCGGTGTAACAGGCAGCGGCACTCCCCAGGATCTAACGAACCCTTCCTGCGAAGCAAGGTAGCAGAACAGCGAAAGCGACTACAACAGGAAACAACACAGCGGGAGAGAAGAGGAAGAGGATGGAACAGAACAGTCTATTGTCACGCTGCCTGGACAGTCCCTTATATAGGCGCGAATGGCCACATCACCGGAGGACGCATCCCTCTGTTTCGCCGAGCGGGTATGACCGAAGCAACGTAAGGTTCCGTTGGAGACGGAACAACGCGAACGTTGGTGCACACAACGTTCGCCTACACCCCGCGAGACGCGTCCGGTCGGCCACAAAACGAAACAATAGATTCTCTAAGTGCATCGCCAATTCGTCATAGTTCATTGGAGAAACTTTGAAAAATATTTTATGTAGAACGACGCATTTTAATTATTTTTTGATGATTTTTCTAACACGCACATCACCAAATGTCTCTTGTACCCATTGGCAAAACTTGTCTGGGAGATTTTTTTTTTTTAACAGGAAAAAATCATTCACACCTTTTGAAAGAGGCACTAAATCAAGTTACTCAATATTTGGTGATTCTGCACAAAAGCAACTCAAAATTCTACTTTGTTATGTGATTTTCTCTTCTGGGGTTACGTGACTTTTTTTTTTTAATAGCGGGAGAACAAAAAATGGGCCTTTTCAAGGCCCATATATGATTATATATGATTTAGGCATTTGACATAATGAATATAAGTAAATTGATGTAATTATTGTACTCTTTCTTTTTTTTTTTTTTTTAGCTAATTTATTGCTAGTTATTTCTCCTTTACTTTCCTATTCACATGCCTTCCAAATACACGTGAGTGGATATAAATAAAGATAGAGAAAATTAATCTTTTAGTTTTTTAATATTTTAACTCACTTATAACTCAGTCATTTAATTATGACTCGGTGTGATTCAATCTCTCAACTTTTGACTTTCCTATAACTCAGTCCCTAATCCTTTTACATTTAATTTTAATCCCCAAATAATTATCCTACATTGCAAGAAATATTAATTAACATCATTAAAAAATGAAAATGTGTCCTCTAACTCAACTCCTGTATGATACCCACGCAATCAGATTCCTCCGCCCATTTCTCCGGCGGCAGCATCTCCTTTCTCTGCTTCTTCAGCCACATCGTTGGCTTCTCCACCCAACCCCTGATTGATTCCTCATGGCGCCGACTCAAATGGAAGGAAGGCCCAAATAAAGGCCAATTTTTTTTTTGGTGCTAAAGTACGGCAATTCTATTCAAGGCACTGTTAGGTACTAAACGTGGATACCTCTCTTGATTTGAACCTTAGTTCATCACGTTGTGAGGGACTAATCTCTTCTGTTAAACCCAACTCAGTTCGTCACATTGTGAGGGACTAATTTCTTCTGCTAAATCTAACTCCTATTGGTTAAAAGCCGAGTTAAAGGCACGTACAGTCGAAAATGTTCATTTGAAGCCGCTTAAATACTTCTAACGACTTCACGATAGCCCATCGCCTACTTCTCAATCTCACTAATGTTTCTTACCATATTTGTTATCTATGCTTTGCTTTCTCTCCTCCAGTGAAGATGTCGTCCCTTCTATACAAACATTGCAATTCACACATTGGGTCATACCTTCTCTTGCTCATTATAGCAACTTTCCAAGATAAAAAGCAAACGTTAGAAAATATTGGAAAAAGCACACAAACATTTAAATGGCTAAACAAATCTATAACCATTTTTTTTATAGTCTAAGTCTTCTAATACTTTCAAGTCTTCCCATCTTCTCGAGAAAAAATTAGAATATTAATACATTCATTTTCATATCATTTTCCATTCTTGTTTAATTTCCATAGCCAAATCGTTTGAAACACTTTAAAAAGATAAAAGTCGCTTAAGCAACAAATTAAAGGAGTGTTTTTCCAATTCAATTAGAGGTTTTCTAGAAATACAACTTCTAGCTTTTGAAATAAGAAAAATATCCTTTAAATTATCATTTAGACTTTTTATGTTTAGTTCATATTATAACAACATCAATGACTTGTGGCGTTACAGAGAAACTGCACACAATCATATAAATCTTGAAACGATTATTTGTGGGATGTTTTTAATTTCAAACAAGAATGTTTGCAAATAATTAGCTTTTGAATTAATGAATTTCTGAGGAGACCGGAGCTGCCATTGCTTTTAAACGACCCATTAAAAAAAAACAATAAAAAGATAAGGGAATAAAAGAGAAGGAAAGTAAATTACACGCTGGTGAAAAAAAATTAATTCATCAACTTAGTGGGATGGTATATGATGACTTCCACTTTGTGCGGTGCCCAAATATTGTTAATTTTTCTTTTTCATCGTCTTCTAATTTTTTTAACAGTAGCTTTTGTCTCTTGGGAAATGTAATCCGAAAGCTAAACTAAAGTTAATTTTAAAAATTGTCAGGAAGGTCTTAGAAGTTGATTATAACCTCACCATAGCGGGTTGGGAAAACACGCAATGACCAAACAATATGATGTTTCATTCATTAACATTAATAATTAATTAATAAAGTTATGGAAGTCGTCAACTATACTATCCCGATAACATGAATTTTTCCCTCAGCGTGTAATTTACTTCTTACCCCCCCCCAAAAAAAACACGTCCTCTCTAATTATTTTAAGAATTAAAGGAAATTTGCCTTTGGACTATTTCGCGGGTAGCACTAATTATTAGCACAAACTATTAGCAAAGCAATATTGCCCGTTGAAGAGTCAAAATCATTGCAGTATCGCCCCTTGTCTGACCACATTAATGTTGACTGTTAATCTTACATTAATTTTAGATTAAAGAGAATTTTTACATTAATATAAAAACTAGTTTAGAGATTGAATTTGATTATAAGTATAAGATCTTAATATACTTTATATCTTATATTTATTATTTTTCTTCCAATTAATTTTTGTAACTTATAATTTAATGTTTTACAGAATGTTTGTTATAATTAACTAATTTATTTAAATTTTTTAATTAAATCAAATTAGTTAAGTAGCTCTTATATTAAAGATTAGATATATTAATTATCCGAATCAACAGAGTCATAGATTTAATCATACTAAGATTTATATTTTCAAGCTTTTCTTTCATATTGTAATTTTTTTCTGAACATAGAGGAGGACCGACTTGTAATAAGGGGGAAAAAATACCTCACATGCTGTATAGTTCAAGTTTTCGATTTGACGTAAAATCCTCTTCGGGTCCCTCCTTTTCAGCTTGACAAGATTTATTCTGAGAACATTAGCAACATTAGGAACAATTTTTTTTATTAATTTTTATTCTATCCATTCAGTTATACAATTTAACATCAACTAATAATCGGACGTCATGGTGGATTTTTTATTGAGTGAAGAAAGAGGGACAATTTTATTCACAAAAGGCAAATCAGCGTATGCATTAACATAAAATTGATCTAATGTTACTAAAAAGAGTGGAGTTTAGTAAAAGAAGTTAGTCTCTCATAACATGGTGAACTAAAGTTTGAATCCTCATCGAAAGAGATGTTGACATTTAATGCTCAATAATATCTCGAATAAAACTACATCCAATAAGAGAATACACATGCGTAGCGAAAAGGAAAAAAAACCAACTTTAATTTGTATCACTAATAGTATTGGGCCCAGACCGTATCATAACACTCTACTCACTAATCCTTAATTAAAATAATGAAATATTTATAATTAATTTCAACACCTTAGAACAGTAGTTAATATGACTTTGTAGAAAATATGGGAGGGAGTACTTGAAATGAGCAGATTTCAAGTAGGCATTGGAAACATGCTCGTGTTGCTCTGCACCTGATTGTTGCTCTGCACCTGATTATCTGAGCTGACTTTTTTATTTAATGTTAATTATATTTAACACTTCCCCGATTCTCAAAACAAGAATTACATTATAAAATGGATGGAAGGAGTAACTGAGAGGTTATTTGTATATCTAGCCTGAACAAGGCATGACTTTGTCATTTTAAGCTAATCGTACAAACCAAAATGGAACAGAGCATCTCAAGCTTCGAAACAGAATGTTATAAGATCCTCTCATCTTCCACAAATTAATAGCAACTCACCGTAGCAAGTTACAAATTAATATCCAACATGTCAACGTACATATAAATCTTATCTTACAGATTACAACACTCACATGCCTTTTCGTTTTGATTGTTACACTTACACCTGAAACCTCAAATACAGACGCATAATATCTTTTTATTTGATTCTAAATCATAACTCATGATCGAACTTTAGAGTAACAATCATATATCACATTCAAGACTATTCATCAAAGGTTCCTTAACAACATGAGACACCCAGACACACATAACTATTATTACAAAATATTCTCTTCTCCCAATTCACTAAATCTAAGATAACAAAAGGGCATTCAGTAGGCTACGCTATCGGAGTCCTTGACCATGCAAAACAGCAGCAAAGCTCCTTATTCCTTGAGGCAGAACTCAGTATTTGAAGCAGAGGAACGATCAGAGTAGGCATAGCTGCTATTTCACTTGCATCCCATATTGAAAAACAAACAAGATAAAACATAATCAGCTAAGAACAGAATTTTTTTAGGAAATAGAAGAAATTAAAAGGAAAAAGGAAAATACTAACAATATTTGAAAAGTTAAGGCGTGGCTAATTTATTACCTCAAGGGAGATCTGTTTTTGATATTCGACCGAATCTTTTGAACCAGAGGGTGAAGGCAACATAAAGTTGATCTTTCAAGTGATCAAACCATCGGAAAAATCTGTGTCTCCATGCTCTGATGAGGAAGAGAGAACCACAAATTCCCCAGAAGCCCGCCGCAAATCCAACCCCCATGCCAAGATACAATGACTTCAGAAAGCCGTCGTCTTCATCTCTTTCAGCTGGCTTTGAGTTGTCATGAGTTTCTTCTTTTTTGTTGCACTTCTTTGGAAGAGGATCTCCACAAAGTTCATGATTGCCAACAAAACTCCAAGAATCAAAACTTTGAATTTGGGTTCCCAGTGGAATTTGTCCGATGAGATTGTTGTATGAGAGGTTCAAACAAGCAAGAAAAGACAAATTAGATATGGTAGAAGGAATTTCTCCAGAAAGTCTGTTGTAGCTGAGATCCAGAGATTCTAAGTTTTCCAGGGCTCCAATTTCTTTAGAAATCTTTCCAGTCAAATGGTTTCGAGACAGGTTTAAGGACCACAGTAGAGTAATACTGAATAATTCTTCAGGAATTTCTCCAGATAAGCTATTAGCAGAAAGATCAATAACACCTCCTGTAAAATATGCTGAAGGTTGGTAATCTAACTCCCTTCCCTTAGTAAATATGCGCATCATTTCACGAAGATCGAAATATGAGCTGATGTTATTTGGATTTGTGATGTTGCATAAGCAAGAAGGTATAGATCCAAAAAGCTTATTATTAGCAAGCTCTAGTATCTGCAAAGAAGAGAGCATGCATATTCCTGGTGGAATATTACCCATAAATTGGTTGGTCCTTAATTTAAGAACTTCCAAAGATCGTGCCATATACGGATTTGGCAAACTTCCAGAAAAATTATTTTTCTCTAAAATGAGGAATTGCAAATTTGTCCAATTAAGCATGCCTGATGAAAATTCGCCAGAGAAACTATTATCACTCAAATCCAACGATTGAAGTCTCAATGAAGCAAATGAGGGAGGAACTTTACCTATTAGCTTGTTACTCCCCAAACTAAGGAATTCCAATGATTTTTGATTGGTCCAACAATCGGGAAGTGCTCCACTCAAATGATTATATGACAAGTCCAATTCAACCAAGTTGCTTTCTCCGTTACCCTCTAATTGGCACAATAATGAGAAAATAGATCCCGATAAGGAGCTGTGAGATGCATAAAAATAAGAGACATTTGCTGATAGTGTGACACTGGATATGTCATCACTAATTAAGTTATCTGAGATATCAACATCTTCTATTCCTGCTACAAAGTTCCAAAATATATCCTTATCAATTGTTGAAATCCCTGATCCAGAAATATCTAGTGTCCTTAAAGACTGTTGTGTATATAGCCATGGTGGAACATTAGGACCTATGCTTGTGTTACTCATATCCAATACCTCAAGTTGAAATGATGGTACCCATTTAGGATCAAAGTCATATTTGAAACTATTTGAACTTAAACCCAATGATTTTAAACTTGAGAGACCGGCAAAAAAATTTTCTGTAAGAACACCAACCAAGAAATTGTGCCAAACGTCTAAATCAATTAAATTATGGAGTTGTCCCAAGGTTACTGGAATATTGCCGTTCAATTGATTGTTGAACAAGCGTAAGTAGAGCAAGGAAGAAATATTTCCAAGAGACGATGGAATTATGCCATGGAACAAATTGTGATAGATGTCCAAGTCTTGCAATTGTTCAAATTGGCCTAACCAATCTGGAATTGATCCTTCAAAATTATTATACCCTAAAGCTAAATACTTGAGATTTTGAAGATTGAGCAAAGACTTTGGCAATTGTCCATAGAAATTGCAATCATGAAGGCCAAGATCATAGATGTGATTGGTGATATTAAAGAATGAATCAGGTAATTTTGACTTCACCGTATAAAAGTTGCGAGAAAGATCAAGAACTTCAAGTGACGTAAAATTAGCATAATCGAGGGAAGGAAAATCTCTTAATCCACATTGACTCAAGTGTAACTCATAGAGTGAAGGAAGCATGGCTATATGCTGGAGCCATTTGGTATCATTTCCAATATCACTGCCACTAAGGTTAAGATATTTTAAAGAAGAAAGTTGGGAAAGCCAATGAAGGTCATTAATGACTAAATCACTATTGTATGAAAAGTCAAGATAAAGCAGAGCAACAGAGAAACTTGCTGAATGATTGGAAGGAGTAGTAAGTGATTGGTTGTGAAATTTGTGAGCATCAAAGGGAGGTTTGGAGATTTGGCATGGTGGCATACTCACAGTTATGAAGCGATTGTCGCTCAAGTCCAAGTGGTTGAGAAATTCAAGTTGAAGCACACACAAATTAATCTCACCTTCTAAACCATTGTTGAAAAGAGAAAGCTCTGTGACTCTTCTGGTGATGTTGTCGCAGTGAACTCCCTCCCATAAACAGCAATCTTCTTCAATACTCCAAGATGAGAGTTTGTCGTTTGGACCAACCACTCCTTGTTTGAAGATTAAAAGCAGCCTTTCATCATTTTTATTGCAACTGATCACCCTGTTGGATGTTGTTGCAAATAACAGAAACAACAAAAGAAAAGATATTTGTGAAGCGAAGCTCGCCATTGTGGTAAGTGAGTTCGAGTATGATGGCCTCAATGAAGTCTTTACATTATATGTGTGTGTGTGTGTGAATGTTTATATACACACACACATATATTGGAAAATCTAAAGTAAACAAAAATTTAAATGCCTTAAAAAATTGATAACCGCATGATATTTCTTATTGTCAAGTCTACTAATATTTTCAAGTCTTCCTGTCTTTTCAATGGAAAATTGTGTCATGAATAGAAAATACCACAGATATAATATATGATATATTTAGATCCTTTTAAAGTTAGCAGGTGTTAGGAAAAAACTGGAGACAATTATGTGTAAAAATATTGAAGGCTAATACCTCAGTGATTTTATTTTATTTTTAAAATGTTTGCAAACAAAACAAATCCTATATGGGCTTCATGAATGGCATGGAGCTTAAAGAATAATCATCACTATTTTATGGCTTATAAATGAAATAACTTATGACAAATTTTATATTTTATATTGTTATTAATTATAAAAGGAGTACAAGGAGTATACAAACACGCACTCACGTAATGAACTCAAAGCGCATTAATTTTATTTATTTTGTTTTTAGTCCATTCTTATTCAATTTCCACGGCCAAATCGTTTGAAACACTTCAAAAAGATAAAAGTCGCTTAAGCAACAAATTAAAGGATTTTTTTTCCCATTCAATTAGAGGTTTTCTAGAAATACAACTTCTAGCTTTTGAAATAAGAAAAATATCCTTTAAATTATCATTTAGACTTTTTATGTTTAGTTCATATCATAACAACATCAATGACTTGTAGCCTTACAGAGAAACTGCACACAATCATATAAATCTTGAAATGATTATTTGTGGGATGTTTTTAATTTCAAATGAGAATGTTTGCAAATAATTCACACATAATACAATGATGTTCCTAGTCTTTTAATTCTTTTCCAAGAAACTTCACGACTTTCATGTCAAATGTTACTAGAATCTAGACTAATTGAGATCAAGCCAAATTTGACATATTGACCGAGACATTGCCCCATCCAGAACGCTTGTAAATTATTCGTCCCAAACTGTACTCAAGTTCAGTCTCCGCTCATTCATATTGAAACCCACCAAGGAGCTTCCATTGTTTTCTTCCAAACTATACCCCATTCATGACGCTCATAAAGTCTTTAGTTCTTTTCCAAGAAGCTTCACAACTTTCAACGATATTTATTGGGGCCAATACTAATTTGAATCATGCGAGAAAAGATGTAACGTATTGAAGATATTGCCCCATCCGTGACACTTGTAAAATCTTTATCCCAAATTATACTCAATTTCAATCTTTTGCTCATTAATGGAACCCACCATGAAGGTTCCATGCTTATCATCTCTTTCAATTTCCTTTGATAAAAGAGATCCTCAACTGCAAGTGACCTCTGTTAAACTGATACAAACCCCTTTACCGGTTAAAAGAGGAGGTCAAGGATAGTATGTGACGATAAATCAAGTCATTTTACTCATCTGTGGCCTGCAACTACTTTGCAAGGAAGGGGAGTAATGTAATGTATTATGGTAGTAATTGAAACAATAGATTCTCTAAGTGCATCGCCAATTCGTCATAGTTCATTGGAGAAACTTTGAAAAATAGTTTATGTAGAACGACACATTTTAATTATTTTTTGATGATTTTTCTAACACACACATCACCAAATGCCTCTTATACCCATTGGCGAAACTTGTCTGGGAGATTTTTTCTTTTAACAGAAAAAAATCATTCACACCTTTTGAAAGAGTCACTAAATCAAGTTACTCAATATTTGGCGATTCTGCACAAAAAGCAACTCAAAATTCTACTTTGTTATGTGATTTTCTCTCCTGGGGTTACGTGACAATTTTTTTTTTAATAGCAGGAGAACAAAAAATGGGCCTTTTCAGGGCCCATATATGATTATATATGATTTAGGCATTTGACATAATGAATATAAGTAAATTGATGTAATTATTGTACTCTTTCTTTTTTTTTTTTTTCTTTTTAGCTAATTTATTGCTAGTTATTTCTCCTTTACTTTCCTATTCACATGCCTTCCAAATACATGTGAGTGGATATAAATAAAGATAGGGAAAATTAATCTTTTAGTTTTTCAATGTTTTAACTCACCTATAACTCAGTCATTTAACTATAACTCGGTGTAACTCAATCTGTCAACTTTTGACTCTTCTATAACTCAGTCCCTAATCCTTTTACATTTAATTTTAATCCCCAAATAATTATCCCACATGGCAAGAAATATTAATTAACATCATTAAAAAATGAAAATGTGTCTTCCAACTCAACTCCTGTATGATACCATGCAATCGGATTCCTCCGCCCATTTCTCCGGCAGCATCTCCTTTCTCCGCTTCTTCAGCCCCATTGTTGGCTTCTCCACCCAACCACTGATTGATTCTTCATGGCGCCGACTCAAATGGAAGGAAGGCCCAAATGAAGGCCAATTTTTTTTTTGGTGCTAAAGTACGGCAATTCGGTTCAAGACACTGTTGGGTACTAAGCGTGGATACCTCTCCCGATTTGAACCTTGGTTTGTCACGTTGTGAGAGACTAATTTCTTCTGCTAAACCCAACTTCTATTGGTTAAAGGCCGAGTTAAAGGCACGTACAGTCGAAAATGTTCATTGGAAGCCGCTTAAATACTTCTAACGACTTCACGAAATTAAAGCCCATCGCGCCCACCTATGAATCTCACTAATATTTCTTACCATATTTGTTATCTATGCTTTGCTTTCTCTCCTCCAGTGAAGATGTCGTCCCTTCTATACAAACATTGCAATTCACACATTGGGTCATACCTTCTCTTGCTCATTATAGCAACTTTCCAAGATAAAAAGCAAACGTTAGAAAATATTGGAAAAAGCACACAAACATTTAAATGGCTAAACAAATCTATAACCATTTTTTTTATAGTCTAAGTCTTCTAATACTTTCAAGTCTTCCCATCTTTTCGAGAAAAAATTGGAATATTAATACATTCATTTTTATATCATTTTCCATTCTTATTCAATTTCCACAGCCAAATCGTTTGAAACACTTCAAAAAGATAAAAGTCGCTCGAGCAACAAATTAAAGGATTTTTTTTCCAATTCAATTAGAGGTTTTCTAGAAATACAACTTCTAGCTTTTGAAATAAGAAAAATATCCTTTAATTATCATTTAGACTTTTTATGTTTAGTTCATATTATAACAACATCAACGACTTGTGGCGTTACAGAGAAACTGCACACAATCATGTAAATCTTGAAATGATTATTTGTGGGATGCTTTTAATTTCAAACGAGAATGTTTGCAAATAATTAGCTTTTGAATTAATGAATTTCTGAAGAGACTGGAGTTGCCATCACTACAAAAGAACAGACTTTAGGCGACGACTTTTGGCGATGATAAAAAAAGTTGCCGCTGAAAGTGACACTAAAAAGTCGCTGCTGAAACTAAGATTTTCAGCGACGACTTTTTTTTGTCGCCCCTGAAAGTAGACTTTGAGTAGTGACTTTTTTAGTTGCCGCTGAAAGTTCGCTGCTGAAATCAAGACTTTCAGCGGCGACAAAAGTGTAAGTGGACTTTTAGCGGCGACAAAAAAAGTTGTCGTTGAAAGTTCGCTGCTGAAACTAAGACTTTAAGTGGCGACAAAAGTGAAGCCGCTAAAGGTAGACTTTCAGCGGCGACTTTTTTTGTCGCTGCTGAAAGTATAATATAATAATATATATATTTTACTTTTCAATATTAATAAACAAATTCAATCTGGCTCAGTGGCAAGAAAATTAGACACGAAAGGAGGCGGTCACGAGTTTGAACCTGGAAGAAGACACATTTAAGGTGAAAATATTTGGACGATGATGTGGCGAGGAGGAGTGATGTGGCAATTATGTCGAGGTGGCTAGTGATGATGTGGCCACCGATGGCGATGACGTGGCGGTCGACGGTGATGACGTGGCACTGGTAACGATGACGTGGCATTGGTAAAGCCAATTCTTCTTAGGCATTACTTTTAGCGGTGACAAAAAAGTCGCGCAGAAAATACTTTCGGCAGTGACATTTGTCGCCGTTGAAAAGTCTTTTGGCGGCGACAAGAATGTCACCACCAAAAGTGTTTGGCAACGATTTTTCAAGTCGCCGCTAAAAACTTTTAGTGGCGACTTTTATACTTTCAGCGGTGACTTTTGTCGCCGCTGAAAGTCAATTTTTTTGTAGTGCATTGCTTTTCAACGACCCATTAAAAAAAACAATAAAAAGATAAGGGAATAAAAGAGAAGGAAAGTAAATTACACGCTGGTGGAAAAAAATTAATTCATCAACTTAGCGGGATGGTATATGATGACTTCCACCTCGTGCGGTGCCCAAATATTGTTAATTTTTCTTTTTCATCGTCTTCTAATTTTTTTTAATGGCAGCTTTTGTCTCTTGGGAAATGTAATCCGAAAGCTAAACTAAGGTTAATTTTAAAAATTGTCAGGAAGGTCTTAGAAGTTGATTAACCTCACCATAGTGGGTTGGAAAAACACGCAATGACCAAATAATATGATGTTTCATTCATTAACATTAATAATTAATTAAGAAAGTTATGGAAGTCGTCACCTATACTATCCCGATAACATGAATTTTTCCCCTCGGCGTGTAATTTACTTCTTACCCTCCCCCCCAAAAAAACAGGCCCTCTCTAATTATTTTAAGATTAAAGGACATTTGCCTTTGGACTATTTCGCCGGTAGCACTAATTATTAGCATGAACTATTAGCAAAGCAATATTGCCCGTTGAAGAGTCAAAATCATTGCAGTATCGCCCCTTGTCTGACCACATTAATGTTGACTGTTAATCTTACATTAATTTTAGATTAAAGAGAATTTTTACATTAATATAAAAGCTAGTTTGGAGATTGAATTTGATCATAAGTATAAAATCTTAATATACTTTATATCTTATATTTATTATTTTTCTTCCAATTAATTTCTGTAACTTATAATTTAATGTTTTACAGAATGTTTGTTATAATTAACTAATTTATTTGACTTTTTAAATTAAATCAAATTAGTCAAGTAGTTCTTATATTAAAAATTGAATGTATTAATTATCCTAATCAAGAGAGTCATAGATTGAATCATACTAATATTTATATTTTCATGCTTTTCTTTCATATTGTAATTTTTTTCTGAACATAGAGGAGGACCGACTTGTAATAAGGGGGAAAAAAATACCTCACATCACATGCTATATAGTTCAAGTTTTCGATTTGACGTAAAATCCTCTTCGGGTCCCTCCTTTTCAACTTGACAAGATTTATTTTGAGAACATTAGGAACATTAGGAACAATTTTTTTTATTAATTTTTATTCTATCCATTCAGTTATACGATTTAACATCAAAATTTGCCATCTATATCATCTGCTCTTTATATATATATTTATATATATATATAATTGTCTAAATATTGAAGTCATCTTTTCAACTAATAATCGGACATCATGGTGGATTGTTGATTGGATGAAGAAAGGGGGAAAATTTTATTCACAGAAGACAAACTAGTACATGCATCAACACAAAATTGACTGAGGTTATTAATAGGAGTTGAGTCTAGTAGAAGAAGCCAGTCTCTCACGACATGGTAAACTTAAGTTTGAATCCTTACCGAAAAAGATGCTCGCATTTAATGCTCGACAATATTTTAAATAAAATTATATCTAAAAGAGGATACATATGCATGGCGAAAAGAAAAAAACAACCAACTTTAATTTGTATCACTAATAATATTGGGTCCAGTCCGGATCATAACACTCTACTCAGTAATCCTTAATTAAATTTAATGAAATATTTATAATCAATTTCAACATCTTAGAACAGTTGTTAATATGACATCGTAGAAAATATGGGAGGGAGTACTTGAAATAAGCAGATTTCAAGTAGGCATTAGAAACATGCTCGTGTTACTATGCACCTGATTATCTGAGCCGACTTTTTTATTTAATTTTCATTATATTTAACACTTCTCCAATTCTCAATACAAGGCATGACTCTGTCATTCGAAGCTACTCGTATAAACCAAAATGGAACAGAGTATCTCAAGCTTCGAAACAGAATGTTATAAGATCCTCTAATCTTCCACAAATTGATAGCTACACACTGTAGCAAGTTACAAATTAATATCCAACATGTTGATATACATATAAATCTTATCTTACAGATTACAACACTCACATGCCTTTTTGTTTTGATTGTTACACTTACACCTGAAATCTCAATACAGACGCGTAATATCTTTTTATTTGGTTCTAAATCATAACTCATGATCGAACTTTAGAGTAACAATCATATATCACATTCAAGACTATTCATCAAAGGTTCCTTAACAACATGAGACACCCAGACACACATATAACTATTAGTAAAAAATGTTCTCTTCTCATAACTCACTAAATCTACGATAACAAAAGGGCATTCAGTAGGCTATGCTATTAGAGCCCTTGACCATGCAAAACAGCAGCAAAGCTTTTATTCCTTGAAGCAGAACTCAGTATTTGAATCAGAGGAACGATCAGAGTAGTGATAGCTATTTCACTTGCATCCCATATTGAAAAACAAACAAGATAAAACATAATCAGCTAAGAACAGAATTTTTTTAGGAAATAGAAGAAATTAAAAGGAAACAGAAAATACTAACAATACTTGAAAAATTAAGGCATGGCTAATTTATTACCTCAAGGGAGATCTGTTTTTGATATTTAACCGAATCTTTTGAACCAGAGGGTGAAGGCAACATAAAGTTGATCTGTCAAGTGATCAAACCATCGGAAAAATCTGTGTCTCCATGCTCTGATAAGGAAGAGAGAACCACAAATTCCCCAGAAGGCCGCCGCAAATCCAACCCCCATACCAAGATACATTGACTTCAGAAAGCCATCGTCTTCATCTCCTTCAGGTGGCTTTGAGTCGTCATGAGTTTCGTCTTTTTTGTTGCACTTCTTTGGAAGAGGATCTCCACAAAGTTCATGATTGCCAACAAAACTCCAGGTATCAAAACCTTGAATTTGGGTTCCCAATGGAATTTGTCCGATGAGATTGTTATATGAGAGATTCAAACAAGCAAGAAAGGACAAATTAGATATGGTAGAAGGAATTTCTCCAGAAAGTCTGTTGTGGCTAAGGTCCAGAGATTCTAAGTTTTTCAGGGCTCCAATTTCTTTAGGAATCTTTCCAGTCAAATGGTTTCGAGACAAGTTTAATGACCACATTAGAGTGATACTAAACAATTCTTTAGGAATTTCTCCAGATAAGCTATTACCAGAAAGATCAATAACACTACTTCTGAAATATCTAGCAAATTGGTAGTCTAACTCCCTTCCCTTAGTAAATATGCGCATCATTTCACGAAGATCGAAATATGAGCTGATGTTATTTGGATTTGTGATGTTGCATAAGCAAGAAGGTATAGATCCAAAAAGCTTATTATCAGCAAGCTCTAGTATCCGCAAAGAAGAGAGCATGCATATTCCTGGTGGAATATTACCCATAAATTGGTTGGTCCTTAATTTAAGAACTTCCAAAGATCGTGCCATATACGGATTTGGCAAACTTCCAGAAAAATTATTTTTCTCTAAAATGAGGAATCTCAAATTTGTCCAATTAAGCATGCTTGATGAAAATTCACTAGAGAAACTATTATCACTCAAATCTAACTGTTCAAGTCCCAGTGAAGCAAAGGAGGGAGGAACTTTACCTATTAGCTTGTTACTCCCCAAACTAAGGAATTCCAATGATTTCCGATTGGTCCAACAATCGGGAAGTGCTCCGCTCAAATGATTATATGACAAGTCCAATTCAACCAACTTGCTTTCTCCATTACCCTCTAATTGGCACAATAATGAGAAAACAGATCCCGATAAGGAGGTGTGAGATGCATAAAAATAAGAGACATTTGCTGATAGTGTGACACCGGATATGTCATCACTAATTAAGTTATTTGAGATATCAACGTATTCTATTCCTGCTACAAAGTTCCAAAATATATCCTTATCAATTGTTGAAATCCCTGATCCAGAAATATTTAGTTCCCTTAAAGACTGTTGTGTATATAGCCATGGTGGAACATTAGGACCTATGCTTGTGTTAGCCATATACAATGTCTCAAGTTGAAATGATGGTACCCATTTAGGATCAAAGTCAGATTTGAAACTATTTGAACTTAAGCCCAATGTTGTTAAACTTGAGAGACCGGCAAAAAATTTTTCTGTAAGAACACCAACCAAGAAATTGTGCGTAATTTCTATTTGAATTAAGTTATGGAGTTATCCCAAGGTTTCTGGAAGATTGCCTTTCAATTGATTGTGGGACAAGTCTAAGCAGAACAGGGAAGAAATATTTCCAAGAGATGATGGAATTGCACCATGGAACAAATTCTAAGAGATATACAAGGACTGCAACTCTTCATATTGGCCGAGCCAATCTGGAATTAATCCTTCAAGATTATTATAATGAAAATCTAAGTACTTGAGGTTCTTTAGATTGAGCAAGGACTTTGTTAATTGGCCATAGAAATTGCAAGCACGAAGGTTAAGATGATGGATGTGATGGGTGATATTAAAAAATGAATTAGGTAACTTTGACTTTACCATATAAAAATTATAAGAAAGATCAAGAACTTCAAGTGATGTAAGATTGATATAATCAAGGGATGGAAAATCTCCGAGTCCACAATCATGTAAGTGTAACTTAGAGAGTGTAGGAAGCATGGCTATATGCTGGAGCCATTTGGTATCATTTCTAATATGACCGTAACTAAGATCAAGATATTTTAAGGAAGAAAGTTGAGAAAGCCAATGAAGGTCATTTATGACTAAATCATCATTATATGAAAAATTAAGATAACGTAGAGCAACAGAGCTTGTTGAGTGATTGGAAGGAGCAGCAAGTGATTGGTTGTGAAATTTTTTTAGCATCAAAGGGAGATTTGGAGATTTGGCATGGTGGCATACTCACAGTTTTGAAATAATTGAGGCTCAAGTCCAAGTGGTTGAGAAATTCAAGTTGAAGCACACACAGATTAATGTCACCTTCTAATGAATGAGTGAAGAGAGAAAGCTCCGTGGCTCTGCCAGTGGTGATGTCGCAGTGAACTACCTCCCATAAACAGCAATCTTCTTCAGAAGTCCAAGAAGAGAGTTTGTTGTCTGGATCAACCACTCCTTGTTTGAAGATTAAAAGCAACCTTTCATCATTTTCATTGCAACTCATCACCCTGTTTAATGATCTTGTAAATAGCAGAAACAACAAAACAGAGGAAATCTGTGAAGCGAATCTAGCCATTGTGGTAAGTGAGCTCGAGTATGATGGCCTCAATGAAGTCTTTACATTATATATATATATATATATATATATTGGAAAATCTAAAGTAAACAAAAACTTTAAATGCCTTAAAAAATTGATAACCGCATGATATTTCTTATTGTCAAGTATACTAATATTTCCAAGTCTTCCCGTCTTTTCAATAAAAAATCATGTCATGAATAAGAAAGTACCATAGATATAATATATGATATATTTAGATCCTTTTAAAGATAGCAGGTGTTAGGGAAAAAGTGGAGACAATTATGTGTAAAAATATTGAAGGCTAATAGCTCAGTGATTTTATTTTATTTTTAAAATGTTTGCAATCAAAACAAATCCTACATGGGCTCCATGAATGGCATGGAGCTTAAAGAATCATCATCACTATTTTATGACTTATAAATAAAATAACTTATAACAAATTTTATTTTTTTATATTGTTATTAATTATAAAAGGAGTATAAGGAGTATACAAACACGCACTCACGTAATGAAGTCAACGTGAATTAATTTTATTTATTTATTTTAGTCCAGAAATGAATAAATTAATTCAGATAATCGAAATTTGAATAAATATTTTGCTCTAAAGTTTGATTTTCTTGGCTAAGAAATTCGACAAAATTTTAGTATGACCCGAAAATAATAAACCTTTTCTTATAAAATTTAATATAACCCAAAAAAGTCATAATAATTCCGTTCGGACTCCAGCTTTTCCTTTTTATTCTTTTTAGCTTTTTTTTTCCGTCGTAATTTTATTTAGCTTATTTATTCCTTGCTGATTACTCCTTTCCTTCCTATTCACTTGCCTTCCAAATACACGACATGTACATTCATAACAAAACTAAATACCTTAGCTAAAATTTAATGTACATTCGGGCTTTAATAGGTTCAAAGAAAAATTGATCCTATATGCAAAATATTTGACTGACGTCTAGATTTTATCATTTATGTTGTCTTGAACTGTGTTTAATTGGAATACATTATATGTATTTAATGTAGGTTTGCAAGAAAAATTACTGTAGAAAGTTTGCATTCATTTGTTATCTTTACTCCAAATACCACAAAATCAGAGCTATAAAATTCAAATTACATTGTACGCTGAAATAACAAAGCAAATGAAATTTTCAAAATGAACCTGTCATCATGATTTATTTGAGTAGAATTAATTCAATTAAGTCTTTATTTAGATTACATGGTCACGATGTACACATATAAGTTGTGAAAAAATAAAATAATTACAAATAAATTGTTTATAAGAAAATATTGAAAAAATAAAAAATGGATAAAAAAATCTATTACCATTTTCTTTTATGGTCGAGTTTTCTAATACTTCTAGGTCTTCCCATCTTTTCAAGAAAAAATTGGAATATTTTTTGAGGAAAAATTGGAATATTAATACATCTATTTTCATATCATTTTTCATTCTTATTCAGTTTCCACAACCAAATCGTTTGGACGTTTCAAAGATAAAAGTCCCTTAAGCAATAAATTAAATGATTTTTTTTCATTCAATCAGGGGTCTTCATCGGATACAACTTTTAGCATTTAAAATAAGAAAAATGTCCTATGAATTATTATTTGGACCTTTTATGTTCAATTCATACTATAACAACATGACATGTGGTGTTACAGAGAAACTGCATACAATAATATAAATCTTGAAACAATCGTTTTGGGGATGTTTTTAATTTGGAACGAGAGTGTTTGCAAATAATTCACACATAAATCAAATTCTTTTATTTAGCTACAAAATGAGCAAATTAATGTATTCTCGATATCTTGATTTAATCTATATATCTATATATAATATCTTGAAATAAATATTCATTTTTCCATCATAAAGTCTATTTCAAGTAGAAAGTTTTTGGAGCTAAGACGCGGATAGAAAATTTGCAAATCTTTGGGTGTGGCCTAAAATTTAAGCTTACATTTTCTTTTCAAAAAAAAAAAAAGCATATAACTATTCAAAACATCAAAGATTTTAAAAAATACAACAGAGAGGAGACAATTACTCCCTCTGTTTCTTATTATAAGAGACAAATAACCGAAGTACGTTGATCAAAAAAACAGTTAAAATTAGTTAAGAACAATTAATGTGTAAAAAGTATAATTTCTTTCCAAAAATGTCCTCATTAATAAGGAGAGAGAGCATGAGAGAGAACAATTAAATTATTAAAAGAAAGAGAAGTGAGAGGGAGAGAGAGTGTGAGTTGGAGATAATAAATATGGGTAAAATAGTAAATCAACACAAAAAAGTAGAGACAACTTGTAAGTGTCTCTTATATATAGGAACATGCCATAAGCACCAAATGTCTCTTATAATAAGGAACGGAGGGAGTAGATTATAAGGTTAACCAACAGGGTTAGGTCTAGTGGGAGAAGCTAGTCCTTCATAACGTGATAAACTAATATTTAAATCTTTGCTGAGAAAATGTCCACATTTAGTGCTCAACAATACCTCACATAGAATTACCTCTAATAAAAAGATACTCATGCGTGGAAAAAAAAAAGATTGTAGGGTCAGATTAATAAATTTAAAATGTTCACATAATGGCAAATAGTAAAATTAGGTATTTTGGAATCTTCAATGAAATGTTCTTGATGGTATAAAAAATTGGACTATATAGTGTTTCTTTTCAAAATAGAGGTGACCTTTAGTAAATTAGAGAGGGGATGTCATTGTATTTTACTTTTATTTAACTTTTTTTCCAGTAATAAGGTGATTGAAAAATTAAAGAAAAATAGAATGTATGTGACATGTTAAAGAGATTGCCTTGTCCACATAACGCTTTTAAAAGTCTTCGCTTCAAATTATACTCAGTTTCAATCCTTTACTCATTAATAATTTCACCAGAACTTTCACGCTTATCATCTCTTTCAGTTTTCTTTGGTAAAAGATTTTTTTTATTTATAATCTCTTATCATCTATCATATATTCAGATCCTTTTAAAGTTAGTGGGTGTTAGGGAAAAACTGGAGACAATTATATATAAAAGTATTGAAGGCCAGTAGTTCGGTGATTTTTATTTTAAAAATGTTTGCAAACAAAACAAATCCTATATGGGCTCCCTAAGTGGCATGCAACTTAATAGAATAATCAATACTGTTTTATGACTAAATAATAAAATAAATTATTATAAATTTTATTTTTAGTTATTGAAGGAGTACACTTACTCAGGTATTGAGTCACAGTGAATTAATTTTATTCATTTTTGTTTTGGTCCAAAAATGAATAAATTAATTCATATCATTGAAATTTGAATAAATGTTTGTGCTCTGAAGTTTGATTTTTATGTATAGATTTGGACAAAATCTTAGTATGACCCGGAACTAATAAATCTTATGTACAATTTCTTATAAAATTTAATATTAACCCAAACAAATCATAAAAGTTGCATGTGAATTCCATAAAATTACATGTGGCTCTTCGAACTCCAACTTTTCTTTTTTATTTTTAGCTTATTTATTGCCTGCTAATTTCTCCTTTCCTTTCCTATTCTCATTCCTTCCAAATAAACTTGAGTTGGTGTGTTTCTGGGTGTGTCTATAACAAAATTAAATACATTACCTTTAAAATTTACTATGCATTGAGGGTTTTATAGGTTCAAAGGAAAATTGATCTTATATACAAAATAGGTAACTGACGTTTAAATTTAATCTTTTATGTTTTCTTCAACTATCTTTAATTCTAATACATCAATGTAGGTTGGCCAATAAAAGAAATTATCGTAGAAAGTTGGCATTCATTCATTATCTTCATTCCAAATTTAACATACCACAAAATCATACCACTCAACCTCAGATTACATTATATATATGTTGAGATAACAAAACAAATGAAATTTTCAAAATGAAACCGTCATCATGATTTGAGTATAATTAACTCAATCAAGTCTTTATTTAGATTACATGCATGGTGGCGACGTACAAAAGTTGCAAAAGATGAAAATCATTGCAAAGAAAGTGTTTATTAGAAAATATTGAAAAATCAAAAGTACACAAACATTTAAATGGCTAAAAATCTATAATCATATATATTTTTCATGGTCAAGTCTTCTAGTACTTCCAAGCCTTCCCATCTTTTCGAGAAAAACTTAGAATATTAATACATTCATTTTCATATCATTTTCATTTTGTATCCTTTTTTTCTATTTTCACAAGCAAATTATTTGAATGCTTCAAAAGATAAAAGTCACTTAAGCAACAAATTAAAGGTTTTTTCAATTCAATTAGAGGATTTGTGCGAATAATACTTTTAGCTTTCAAAATAAGAAAAATATCATGTGAATTGTTATTCAGACCTTTTATGTATGATTTATAACAACATTAATGAAATGTGGTGTTACAGGGAAACTGCAAACAATCATATATAAATCTTGAAACAAAGGTCTTAGATGCTTTTAGTACTTTAGTTTTCTCAATTAGTTAACTAGGTTTCATTAATGTCCTATTCAGAATGCTTATAAAGTTTTCGCCCCAAATTATATTCAATTTTTGTCTCCGCTCATTAATGAAACCCACCAAGGAGTAGCTTCTGTTGTTATCATCCCTTTGGACTTCCTTTGGTGGGAGAGATTTTGCCAATTTTTCCAAACATCATTTTCTACCAAATTGCATTAACCAGTCAAGTCTTCTAATACTTTTGAGTCGTCCCATCTTTTAGAGGAAAAATTGGAATATTAGCATTCATTTTCATATCATTTTCCCTTCTTATCTTCTTTTCCCATTTCCACAACCAAATTGTAAGGAATAAATCAGAGGATTTTTTTTTTTTCATTCAATCAGATGTTTTCTGGTAATGCAATTTTAAATCAAGAAAAATATCCTATAAATTAACATTTAGACCTCCTATGTTCAGTTCATATTATAACAACATCAGTGACATGTGGTGTTACCAAGAAAATGCACACAATCATATAAATCTTGAAACTGAAACGATTCTCTACAGGATGTTTTTTATTTCAAACCAGAATGTCTGCAAATAATTCACACAGAATACAATGATGTTCCAAGTCTTTTAGTTCCTTTTCAAGAAACTTCACAATTTTCATGTCAAAAGTTCTTAGAACCTAGACTAATTGAGATTACGGCAAATTTGACATATTGATCAATACATTGCCCGATCCAGCGAGCCTGTAAAGTATTCATCCCAAACTATACTCAAGTTCAGTCTCCGCTTCTTAATGAAACCCACCAAGGAGGTTCCACTATTATCATCCCTCTTGATTTCCTTTAGTGAAAGAGATTTTGCCAATTTTTTCAAACATCATTTTCTACCAAATTGCATTAACCAATGCAAAAACGATTAGCCCATCCATGACCCTTGCAAAGTCTGTAGTTCTTTTCCAACGAACTTCACAACTTTCAACTGTAGAATTTATTGGGACCAATACTAATTTGGATCATGCGAGAAAAGATGTAACATATTGAATATATTGCCCCATCCATGATGCTTGTAAAGTCTCTGTCCAAAACTATAGTCAATTTCAATCTTTTTGCTCATTAATGGATTCCACTATAAAACTTTTAGTTTGGAATACAACTTTTACCTTTTTAAATAAGAAAAATATCCAATAAATTATCATTTAGACTTTTTATGTTCAGTTCATATTATAACAACATCAATGACTTGTGGTGTTACTGAGAAAATGCACAGAATCATATAAATCTTGAAAATGAAATGATTCTCTGTGGGATGTTTTTAATTTCAAACCATAAGGTTTGCAAATAATTCACACGTAATACAATGATGTTCCTAGTCTTTTAGTTCTTTTTCAAGAAACTTCACAAACTTTCATGTCAAAAGTTCCTAGAATCTAGACTAATTGAGATCACGCCAAATTTGACATATTGATCAGGATATTGCCCCAGCTAGCGAGCTTGTAAAGTATTCATCTCAAAATGTACTAAAGTTCTGTCTCGGTCATTAATGAAACACACCAAGGAGCTTCCACTGTTATCATCCCTCTTGATTTCCTTTAGTAAAGGCGATTTTGCCAATTTTTTTTCAAACATTATTATCTACGAAATTGCATTAACCAGCCCAAAAGCGATTACCTTATGCATGACCCTTGCAAAGTCTGTAGTTCTTTTCCAACAGACTTCAAAACTTTCAACTGTAGAATTTATTGGGACCAATACTAATTTGGATCATGCGAGAAAAGATGTGACATATTGAATACATTGCCCCATCCATGACGCTTGTAAAGTCTTTGTCCAAAACTATACTCAATTTCAATCTTTTTGCTCATTAATGGATTCCACTGTAAAACTTTTAGCTTGGAATACAACTTTAGCTTTTGAAATAAGAAAAATATCCAATAAACTATCATTTAGACCTTTTACGTTCAGTTCATATTATAACAACATCAATGACTCGTGGTGCTACCGAGAAAATGCACAGAATCATATAAATCTTGAAAATGAAATGATTCTCGATGGGATGTTTTTAATTTCAAACGAGAATATTTGCAAATAATTCACACATAATAATACAATGATGTTCCTAGTCTTTTAGTTCTTTTTCAAGAAAGTTCACAACTTTCATGTCAAAATTTCCTAGAACCAAGACTAATTGAGATCATGCCAAATTTGACATATTGATCAGGACATTACCCCGTCCAGCACGCTTGTATAGTGATCATCCCAAACTGTTCTCAAGTTCAATCTTCGCTCATTAATGACACCCACGAAGAAGCTTCCACCGTTATCATCCCCCTCAATTTCCTTTAGTGAAAGAGATTTTGCCAGTTTTATCAAACATCATTTTCTACCAAATTGCAGGAACCAGTCCAAAAGCGATTACCCCATTTATGACCCTTGTAAAGTCCGTAGTTCTTTTACAACAAACTTCACAACTTTCAACTGTATGATTTATTGGAACTAATACTAATTTGGTTCATGTGAGAAAAGATGTAACATATTGAATATATTGCCCCATCCATGACGCTTGTAAAGTCTTTGCCGAAAACTATACTCAATTTCAATCTTTTTGGTCATTAATGGAACCCACCATAAAACTTTTAGCTTGGAATGCAACTATTAGCTTTTGAAATAAGAAAAATATCCTATAAATTATCATGTAGACCTTTTATGTTCAGTTCATATTATAACAACATCAATGGCTTGTGCTGTTACCGAGAAAATGAACACAATCATATAAATCTTTAAACTGAAATGATTCTCTATGGGATGTTTTTAATTTCAAACGAGAATGTTTGCAAATAATTCACGCATAATACAATGATGTTCCTAGTCTTTTAGCTCTTTTTCAAGAAATTTCCCAACTTTCATGTCAAAAGTTCCTAGATTCTAGACTAATTGAGATCACGCCGAATTTGACATATTGATCGAGACATTGCCCCATCCAGCACGCTTGTAAAGTATCCATCCCAAACTGTACTCAAGTGAAACCCATCAAGGAGCTTCCACTGTTATCATCTCTCTCGGTTTCCTTTAGTGAAAGAGATTTTGCCAATTTTTTCAAACATCATTAATTCTCTACCATATTGCATTAACCAGTCCAAAAGCGATTGCCCCATTCATGAACCTTGTAAAGTCTGTAATTCTTTTCCAACAAACTTCACAACTTTGAACTGTAGAATTTTTTGGGACCAATACTAATTTGGATCATGCGAGAAAAGATGTAACATATTGAATGTATTGCCCCATCCATGACGCTTGTAAAGTCCAAGTCCCAAACTACACTCAATTTCAATCTTTTTGATCATTAAAGAAAAATAATGAGTATTCTTTTTTCTTTTAGCTATGAAATGAAAAAAATTAACTAATTATATATACTCTTGAAAGAAATATTCATTACTTTTGCCTCATACGTTTTTTTTTTTGGGCCCCGTCAAGCATCCTATGTTTGATTTATACAGAAAATTTTTGGAAGTTATAGTTCGCCAACAAAAAAACAAATTGCAAATCTTTAAGTACGGCCTAAAACTTGAGTTTAATTACCCCTACCTTCAAAAAAAAATTGCAATAAGTTTAGAAGATAACAAAGTCTGGATATAAAAATTCTGTAGAAGTATATACGCCATCCCAAAATGGAGAAAAAAATTTCTCGTTAAGGAAAGAGTTGATATCAGCAAGAATGACGTCCACTGTGGAAAATAAAATCTTTTTTTAAAAAAAATATTAAAGATATAGTCACGCTAAATTTAGTAGGAAGACTGGTTAGTAGCAATTTAGTATTTTAAAATTTATATTTTAATATTTAATCTTCTAAATAATTGTAATTTGTATGATCCTTCTCAATTAATATTATATTCTTTTTTATAAAAATAAATATTATGTTCCATACGTCCTTGGTTTTAATTTTTTTGAAAAATTAAAAGACAAAGGAAAAAGAAAAGGAAAGTAAATTAGACGCTGATGGGAAAAAAAAATTAATTCATCATTTTAGTGGGAAGTATATGATGACTTCCGCTTTGTGCTACGACCAAACATTAAACGCAAACAATATCCTTAGTAACAAAAACCTACACCTAAACACAAAAATAATAAAATAATTGAATTAACTTTTCTCAGGAGTCGAGTTCCCATTGCTTTCCATTAATCACTTTTATCAGTACATATATACGCACACAAATATATAAACAATGGGACATGTGATGACATGTCATCACAGTATTAAGCCACGTCATCAAGTGCTCATATGTTGTGGCCCCTCTTATCACATGGTATTAATATTATTAATGCTTAATATTTTGGCTTAGCACTAAGTGGAAGTCATCAAATGTTTTCCACCAGCGTGTAATTTGCTTTCCTTCTCTTTTTATGCCCGCATCTTCTAACTTGTTTACGCGGTTATTGAAAAGCAGTGGCAGCTTCGTTCCCTTGAGAAAAAGTCTTTGAAAAGCTAAATCAAAGTTATTCTTAAAAATTGCTGGGGAGGTCCTTGAAGGTGATTAACATGGCTTTTTTTCCCCAAAGTTTTACAAAATTATTGCTTGGTATATAGTGTATATAGATTTGTTGAGAAACGTGATTAATCCAAAGCATTGGGAACCTAACCCTCTTAAGAAAAGTTAAACATGAAGGAAAGTGATGGAAAATAATTTAATTTATCATCTTAGTGGGATAGTATTTGATGACTCCCTCTGTGGCGTGTCCAAATGCTACACTCATCTTTAATATAAGAGTTAACTAGGAAATTAAATTTGGTCATATCTCAATTCATTTTGTCCTTCAATTTTTTTCTCAAAATATCCTTATTGATTGTAAAAGGTTTCCATGAAGAGATAATTCCAATCATTCAATGTACATGATTAAAGAGGATAGTTTAGGAAGGCCAATATATATTTGTGATAAATAACCAACTTAACTAATTTTTTTAATATCCTCCAATTAGTTATCTAGCTTTTATATCAAGAACCCAAGTTCATATTAAACACATCTTTAATAACAAAAGCCTACACCAAAACACAAAAATTCTAAAATAATTCAAAAGCAATGGCAGCTCCTGACTGTTGAGAAAAATCATTCAAAAGTTGCATTGATGGGGTTAATGTTAAAAATTGCTGGAAAATCCTAAAATTTTAATTAAATCATGGAACATGTCACGACCAAACAATATGATCTTTCATTCATTACCATTAGTAATTTATAATTAAGCTTCCATTCCTTACAAAAGTGTCTTTTCTATGATTTGAACTCGAAACTCAAAGGAATCTAGCAAGACCTTACAATGCTAGACCAACTCTTTATTAGTATAATTTCCTTCATTCTATACATATATGTAATTGATCTAAATATAAGGGAAAAAAAGGCTAAAGAACCTCTGAAGAATTATGTAATTTTGATATTACATGAATGACTTCCCTCTTCATACCAAATCAAATCCAATCATAATATGTGCTCATTAACACATAGAACCCACACGGACGAGCTTCTTACTTACTTTTTCAGGTTCTAATTATAAGATTCATTTTGTAATCCAAATTGCACTACAAAGTGCATTTTATAATTAAAGTCGGATGTAGCATATGTATCTTCCTTCTTGCCCATCCCACCAATGTTCATTTATAAACCCACATCCTTAATTCTAGACTGTTACAATTTTAACTGCATGGGAATTACAGTTACTTGTTGTAAAGTAAGAATATAGATAATAATTAAAGAAGCAAGTCATTGCGCCCTAATAATTCATTGTGAGTGTAGTTTAGAAACATACTCCAGTGTTGTTGTGCGTCTGATTTGAGCCAAATTTGTTATTTAATGTTTATTATTTAGTGGTGGAGAGATTATATTATTTGATTACGTAACCCAACCAAGGCATGATTCTGTTAAAGCACAACAATACATGACTTGGGAAACCACTCAACAAAAGCCTTTTACGAGTGATGAGAGCCTTTGTCGTTCGTTTTGGGGTTCTCAATCAAAAATAAATCCAAGCAATGCAACATAATACAAAACTCGGGCCGTTTCACTTTGAAGAGCCTTTATTTGAAATCCTAAGCAAACTAAGTATCAAAAATAAAGAATTAACTTGAAAAGGGATTGATTTTTTTTTTTAACTAACTAATTGGCAAAATTTAAAAGGATGCAAAATGAGTAAATAATTTTTGAATTTTTAGTTTATAAAATGGATATGAATGAAATAAGTAAAGAGAATTAACAAGTGACAGCAAATGGAAAAGCAATCCTCCAGCACAATGATTTAGGCTATCATTACTTCAATTAACTTAGGAGTTAGCTAAATTCAAAAGACTCCAAGGGCCACCCTTAGACTCGGTTTAATTAGAATAATTAACACCAAGCCACCTTGCATATTAATTACTCACAATTAAACTGTTTCAGCACAATTGGCCAAAGAGAATCAAAGAAAAACAACTAATATTTTTAGTCCAATAACCAAGCCATCTTGAATTACCATTCGCAATAATTTCAAAATATAGTCTGACCCAGTACAACGCAAAGAAATTAAAGCCAATCACAGCATAATGTCGAATGCTAATCAAAGATCCTAACAACTACAACTAATTTCAATACAAATATAAATCATCATAGCACGTTAAAGCATTGTAAAATTCATTCGAAGACCTAGAAATCACAGTTACAATGAAGAAATAAAGATTGGAAGAGTTGAAACTCCCCTTTGAAGCTCCAAGTTCAAGTCATAAACATTGTGCTAGAGAATCATGAAAGTCAGCCACGGTTTGTTATAATGAATGCCACAATCAACATTCACTACAAAAAAACATTCTTTTAACGACGGAATTTAGCGATAGAATTTTTTATTTAGCGACGGAATTTGTTCCGTCGCTAATTCCTTTGTCGCTAATTGATTAGCGACGGATTAGCAACAGATTTTCCGTCTTTAATTACTGACAGAATTTTTCCGTCGCTAACTCAATTTTTTAAAAAATAAAATAAAATGCCACGTGGCACCTCTACCAATTGCAACGTCATCACTAGGGACCACCTCCACGTGTCGCTACCACCTCATGTCTACTGCCACGGGTCACACCTCTGCCTACCACGTATGCCTGCCACCTCACCTTTGCCTGCCACGTGTACACCACGTGTTACTATCACATAATTCCCTTCTTAAAGTGACTTCTCCATGGCTTGAACCCAGGACCTCCTCCGTGCGTACATGCAGCTTTACCAGTTGAGTTGCAATGAACCTATTGACTTATTATGTAAAATTAAATATATATTATATTATTTTACACAAACAAATATATATACATATATATTATTAAAAACTAAAAATATACTATATGATAATTTTAATCATAACTATTTTAATGAAAAAATATTTTTTAAATATTTGTTTTACTATTTTTATAATGTTTTATTTTTTAAAAAATATTTTTAATATAATTTTAATTTCTAACAACACTAATTTTGAATTTTAAATCATAAATAATTTTTTATAAATATTTATTAAATTTATTTTTAATTAACATTGATAAGATATACAATTTAAATATATATTATATTACATTATATTATATTATGTATATGTGTTTTATATATTTGAAGAAAATCATTTACAATTAGTCAAAAAATCTTGTTATTCAAAAAATAACTACTATAATAAAATCTAATAAATTATTCTATATAAAAAATTAGATGATTTAAATAGATTATGATAAACAGTATTTTCCTATTTGTATATATATCCTATGTAATTTATTTTTTTAAAATTTGCGACGGAAACAAATTCTGTCGCTAATTTCTGACGGAATTGTGACGGAATTTCCTTCCCTAATTTTTTTGATGGATTAGCGACGGAATTTTCTGACAGAAAAAGATTCCGTCGCTAAATATTTATTGACGGATTTTCTGACGGATTAGCGACAGAATTTAGCGACGGACAGAAATTCCATCAAAAAAATTAGCGACGGAATTTCTGTCGTAATTCCGTTAGAAATTAGCCACGGAATTTGTTTCCGTTGCAAATTTCGTCGCTAATTTGTGACGGAATTTTTTTCCGTCACAAATTTCATCGCTAATCAGCTGTTTTTTTGTAGTGATTCTGCTACAAGCTACCATGGAGGAACACCAAAGAGGAAAAGACATCAGTGATAATGAGTTATTTAGATCTGGTTGAAGTTTCACGGCGCCACTACTTCGTCGATGATCACTCTGCCACGCAGAGAAGAATAAGAAGATGAAGGTGATGGTGGTGATGGAAGCCTCTCCCTCTCGCCGTCGAGCCTCCTTCTATTCTTCGTTCACGCTCCGCTCACTTTCTCTTTTCTTTTTCGTCGCGAGCTCGTGCCTCCTTGTTCCCGATGATGATGATTTGAATAATAGGTTATTAAGGGGGTGGGGGAGCAACGCAATGTTTTGCTCCCCTTTTTTAATTTTTTTATAATATTTTTTTCTTTTTTTTTTAACTTTTCATCTTTATTTTTAAATATTCCAAAAACCTGCAAACAAAATTCAAGAATAAGGTAGCATTAATTGTCCTCAAAAATCAATTAGTCACAATTAAACCAAAATATGGCAATTTTGCCCCTATAAAATAATAATTCAAAATAAAACATATTAAATCATTTAATAATCAATTAAGGTTAAAAAGACTAATTAAGTTGACAAAACCCATATAAAAGATATCAAAATATATAAAAATAATTGAGTTTGTCAACTCCCCCACACTTAGCCTTTTGCACTCCTAGGAAAAATCAGTAAAGGAGAACCCAACAGAGACACTCAATGCAAGCAAACATAAAACCTACTAAGCATGAATGTGCAATTAACTCAAACAACCTTTATTCCTAATCAATCAACAATCATAGAATACTTCAGTGTAGAGAAATTCACACAACAACATAGTAGGATAAAGGAAGAGAAACATAATAGAGCTCACTTATAGGGTACAAGTGTTTCACTCATCTCTCAAATGGGAAAAATTTCACTCAATCCACATAGATTAGCACCTACCATAAGCTTGTAGAGATTCTAATATCTCTACCACTAGCATACCTTAGACTCATGATTAAGGTGACTTGAAGGGTTGTAATGTCGGAAAGCAAGGCCAAATGAATGAAATAAACTAACAAGTGAAATGCATGAGTAGTATAGTATCAATTCAAGGTGAGCTAAAGTACAATCATAAAAGAACACCAATGTGCATATTTTAAATTTTTAAAACAGAAATCCTTGCTCTTCAAACCACCATCGAATGCCTTATTTCAAAATTTATTCTTTTGTTGCAACTTATTTTTTTTTTCAACTTTCTTTCTTTGGCTTTTTTTTTTTAACATTTTCTTCTCTTTATTGCCTTTTTCTATTTCTTTTTCTTCTTTTGTATTCTTTTTTTTTTCTTTGGGCATCCAAATCCAAGAAGGCAAATATATAGACTTTAATGATGTACTTTTCAAAATGAAAAACCAAATGTAACTCATGTAAAATACTTGCTAAAAAGCAATGAGTGAAATAAAAATGAAGGCTCAAGGAGATGAGCAAAGGTTAAATGAAATAGCTTGTGTTTAGGTAAAGGGTTTAGAAATGAATGCCCCTATTATGCTCACAAATCTAGGTATTAATGCAGCTTTAAAAAAGAATCTAGACAAGTTCTAGAGGTTAACCAAAACTAGATGAAAATCACACAAGATGAGAAAGAACACACGGCTCAACAATCCTTCCATCAAGGCTTTCTCCAAGATGTTTCTTCCTTAAGGATCAAGCTATGAAACAAGGTTAATAATACTACACCACAAGTATTCTACTATGCTAATCAACTAAGAATAGAGATCACTCAAATCAAATGCAATCAAATTCAGCCGTGCAACATTCACAAGCATTGTGCAAAAGGATTTTAAAAGAGATGTTCAAGGATTACAAAAATCAAAAGTTAGCAACAGAGAAAACAGCAACTCGCCCATACAGTAATGTAGAATACTGAGACGAATGAAAATAGGAGGACACATAAACCAACAGCAAAATTCCTAAGCAAAATTACTCTCAAATCATGCGATGTGATTCAAAAATCAACCAATAGGGTAAAGAAGAGAGCAAGTATAGCAGCAATACTTATGAAACAGGAGCAAGTACAAATGCAAACTTTTTTTAAAAAATTTTTTTAGCTCAACTCAACAATGGTCCCCCCTACACTTAAATTTTGTATTGTCTTCAATGCAAAATCCAAGGGCAAGGTAATGACGAGAGAAAAAAGAGGCTTAATAGGGCAGTAAACAAAAACAAGGCTATCTTTTCTACTAGACTAGCTCCCCCACACTTATTCTCTTCAATAATTCAATTAAGCATAGTTAATCAAAGCAAAGTTAAGAGAAAATAAGTGAGGAAAGAGACAACCTTGTGCTTAAAACGCCTTAGACTCTTGAAAGAGAAATTCTCATCAATAATGAGAAACATGAAATCTAGCAAAAAGGATTGCTCTTGATGATTGCACTTTCTTGGTGGTAGCTCAGGATCAATTGAAAGAGGTCCAAGAGCTTTTAGAGGAGTGTGGTGCCGAAGAGGTCCCTTCCAATTACATGCCTGCACAGAAAACAAGCCAGCAGCAGTACCAAATCTAACAATAAAGACTTCAAGAAATTTCAAATAAAGTAAAGATATTTTATGATCAAGGCTCTTCAAGTAGCTACAGCATCCAAGAAAGTCAATGATACTCCCATCAGTAGGAGTTAAACAATCATTTAAAGTTTCAAACACTTAGGTTCATGTGACGTGGAAACTGAAGAATTCAACTGACAGTTATTAGAGCATAGCACATCACCATCACATCCACAAGAAGTGGGAGGTAAAAGCATGAAAGCAGAAAAAGATTCATGCAGAATACTACTATTGAAACAGCTAACTAAATCAAGAGACAAATCACAAGACAAAACTTGTTGGAAAGACTCATCTACATGCATAATTTTGTCAGTCAAAATTTCAAAGTCTTTCTCAACAACAATAGAAGCTACTGACTCAAAGGAACTATCTTGCATTTGGTTCTCAAGGCAATGATCATTCTCACATTTGTCTTCAATAATTGCACTCAAACAAGATTTAGCAATCTCAATATTCTCATACTTATCAATAATAGCATTTCTAACACTACGAAGAGAAACGTGATCTGCATATAAATCATTACACAAAACAGCATCTTCATCCAAATCACTGCCACTAAAAGCAACAGGTTGAGTATTAGCATGTTCAAAAACATGAGGGGATACACAGACAATTTTTTTCATCCACCTCAATATCACTCATATTATTAAAAGGTTCAAAGGCATATTAGTAGTGAGAGGAGGATTAATCTCCTCAAGAATAGGAGTACTATTACCTAGAGTAGGAAACGACTCCTCTGGAAGTAGGAGATGCTTTTGCTTCATCTTAGAACTTTGTGTGATTGCACTGGATGTAAGCAATAGAGTTTGGAAATTATCCACAGGTGAGGTAGCACTTAACTCTTTCTCTAAATATCCCACTTGTACATTTTCAAGCCATAAAGCTCCTTCTTCTCCTCCTGTTCTCTTCCATAGCATGTGATCAACAAATGCCTTGATGAAGTCTGCTATATCCTCTAATTGTTCTTCTATGTCCTTTGAGCTTCCGTACATTTCCTTATACATGAATAACTTATCATGTTGAATCTTTGCTTTATCATATATCTATCTTAGAGCACGGGTTTGGTCATCCATGTTTGGTAATGTAAGGAAAGCATTAAGTCCATAAGGTTCCCGAACAAAAGGCTAGGATATGAGGATAAATGGTTATGTGAAGGGTAAGTAGGTGTAAGGTATGAATGACGGGGTTGGAATGGAGGCTCTTAGTGGTATGTATATGGTGGAGATATATGACTAAAGTATGGTTGGTGAGGTTGGAGTGATGGGTTAGGTGATTGATGTAGAGGATGGTTCATCCAAGAGGGGTTATGGGTATAGATGTGATTAGGCATTTGAGACTCTAGCTGAGCTTAAAAGGGGTTTAACTGTTGTAACAACTCTTCAATCTCTTGAGAACATGTTGAATTAGGTGTACAGACTCTAGCTGAGCTTGGAAGGAGTCCAATTGTTGTAACAACTCTTCAATCTCTTGAGAACATGTTGAATTAGAAGGTGCTTCATTCCATGTACTATTTCTTGCAAAAAATTGAGAATGTAGGATAGATCATGATTGTTATTAAACCAAGCCATGAGTCACACAATCAATTCCTAACAAAAAGCAATCTAAAGAAACTCAAAACAATCCTAAAAAGCTAGAAAAATCAGAAGACTAACACAAAAACACACAAACAAAAAATCTGAAAAATTCCAGAAAATAAAGAAAAATTGAAAAACTACAAAAAATGAAGGAATTCGGCCAAAATTCAATACACCCAGTAGCTAAGCTATTGGTCTTGCTTAGAATGGCCAAAATTTGACAGCAATTTTGAAAATCAAATTTTTTTTTTAAAAAAAAAATCAACCTTGTGATAGTAATAAATTCACAAAAATGATAAGCTCAAGCATGCAAGGATGAAGAAATCAACCAAATGGCAGTAGCAAAATAACTTTCAAAATTTCAAAGATAACCAAGAATCACTAAGAAAATGCAAGAGGTAAAATGAACATGAAAATGAAAATGAAAAATGCAATTAATGAAAGAACCTGTATGCTTCTTTGTTTGAGTTTTCGATGCAATTACATGATGCCAAATACTAAAACTATACAATACTAACTAAAATGCAAATGAATGAAAAATCAAGATATTTAGTTGTATTTTTTGAAAATTCTCTATGCAAATGAAAGAAATGCTATGAAAAGCCAAAAACAAATGCAAACTATTTAAAATGCAAAAACTAACTAAATACAAAAACTAAAAAGCTCGAGGATCAAGTCAACCAAAATTTGACGCATAGTTACTAGGAAACCAATTTCTTGGCTCTCCGGCAACAGTGCCATTTGATGAGAGCCTTTGTCATTCGTCTTGGGGTTCTCAATCAAAAATAAATTCAAGCAATGCAATATAATGCAAAACATAGGTCGTTTCACTTTGAAGAGCCTTTATTTGAAATCCTAAGCAAACTAAGTATCAAAAATAAAGAATTGACTTGGAAAGGGATTGATTTTTTTTTTAACTAACTAATTGGCAGAATTTAAAAGGATGCAAAATGAGTAAATAATTTTTGGATTTTTAGTTTATAAAATGGATATGAATGAAATAAGCAAAGAGAATTAACAAGTGACAGCAAATGGAAAAGCAATCCTCTAGTACAATGATTTAGGCTATTATTACTTCAATTAATTTGGGAGTTAGCTAAATTTAAAAGACTCCAAGGGCCACTCTTTAAACTCAGTTTAATTAGAATAATCAGTATCAAGCCACTTTGCATATTAATTACTCACAATTAAACTGTTTCAGCACAATTGGCCAAAGAGAATCAAAGAAAAACAATTAACATTTTTCAGTCTAATAATCAAGCCACCTTGAACTACCACTAAATATTCGCAATAATTTCAAAATATAGTCTGACCCAGTACAACGCAAATAAATTAAAGCCAATCACAGCATAATGTCAAATGCTAATCAAAGATCCCAACAACTACAACTAATCTCAATACAAATATAAATCACCACAGCACATTAAAACATTGAAAAATTCATTCTAATTCCTAGAAATCACAATTACAATGAAGAAGTAAAGATCGGAAGAATTGAAACTCCCCTTTGAAGCTTCAAGTTCAAGTTATAAACATTATGCTATAGACTCATCAAAGTCAGCCACCGTTTGTCATAATGAATGCCACAATCAACATTTTGCTACAAGCTACCATGGAGGAACGCCGAAGAGGAAAAGACATCATTGAGAATGAGTTATTTAGATCTGATTGCAGTTTCACGATGCCACTGCTTCGTCGATGATCAATTTGCCACGCGGAGAAGAATAAGAAGATGAAGGTGATGTTGTTGATAGAAGACTCTCCCTCTCGCCGTCGAGCCTCCTTCTATTCTTCGTTCACGCTCTGCTCGCTTTCTCTTTTCTTTTTTGTTGCCAGCTCGTGCCTCCTCATTCCCGGTGATGATGATCTGAGTAATAGGTAATTAGGGGGTGGGGGGAGCAAAACGCAACGTTTTGCTCCCCTTTTTTTAATTTTTTATTATATTTTTTTCCTTTTTTTTTTTTTAAATTTTCATTTTTATCTTTAAATCTTCCAAAAACCTGCAAATAAAATTTAAGAATAAAGTAGCATTAATTGTCCTCAAAAATCAACTAGTCACAATTAAACCAAAATATGACAATTTTGCCCCTATAAAATAATAATTCGAAATAAAACATATTAAATCAATCAACAATCAACTAAGGCTAAAAGGACTAATTAATAAGTTGACAAAACCCATATAAAAGATATCAAAATATATAAAAATAATTGAGTTTTTCAGCGGCACATGATAATGCATACACATACTTCGATAACTATTTTACTACAAAATAGAGATATGACAATCTGTAGGAAACATTAAGAGACCTTGGGCCATGTATAGCTGCAGCAAACGTCTCTATTCCCTAAAACAAAATATGAGATTTGAATGAATTTAAGAGGAAGTCATTGGAATCTATTACGTAGCAGATAAGAACTGAATTTGTTGGTGGCAAGAACAGGGCGAAAAGGAAAATAAAACCTTGTTAAAAAAAGTATATGATCTCAGATCGGTTACTTACCTCAACAGCCGTGATAACATAAAGTGGATCCACCATAAGATGAAACAGTTGAAAAAATTTGTGTCACCATGCTCTGATGAGGAATAGAGAACCACAGACCCCCCAAAAACATGCTGCAAATCCCACTCCCATCCCAAGATATAATGACTTCAGAAAGTCATCACCTTCGTTTCCTTCAGCTGACTTTGAGTCATTAGAAGCTCCCAGCTCGTAGCACTTCTTTGGAAGAGGATCTTCACAAAGTTCATGATTGCCAACAAAACTCCATGGGTCAAAAATCTGAATTTGGGTTCCCAATGGGATTTGTCCAGTCCAATTGCTGTATGAGAGGTTCAAATAGTCAAGAAAAGACAAACTAGAGATAGTTGAAGGAATTTCTCCAGAAAGCTTATTGTAGCTGAGATCAAGAGATTCCAAGTTTTTCATGCCACCAATTTCCTTGGAAACCTTCCCAATCAAATGGTTCCGAGACAAATTTATGGGCCATTGCTGAGCTAAGTTAAACAATTCTTTAGGAATTTCTCCGGACAAATTGTTAGTGGAAAGATCAATGCTATGCACCTTTGTGAAGTACTTGTAATCCAATTCTCTTCCTTTTGCAAAGACTTCTATTTCATCTATAATATAATATGATAGCTCCTAATCCAAAGCATGATTTTATATAGGCAGTGTGGTATAGTTCCTGAAAGATTATTATCAGCAAGGTCCAATATTGTCAACCAAGTGAGGTTACATAACTGTGATGGAATATTGCCTACCAATCGGTTTCCCCTCAATTTGATGACATATAAATTTTGTTGCATGGTATTTGGCAAAGTTCCAGAAAATATATTTCCCTCTACATAGACGTACTCCAAATTTGTCCAGTTTGACAAGTCCATTGAAAATTTGCCGAAGAAACTATTATGGCTCAAATCCAACTGCGCAAGATTCACTAATGAAGCCATTACAGAGGAACTTTACTTGCTATTTTATTACTCCCCAAATCAAGGACTTTTAATATTTTCCTATTGGTCCAGCAATCAGGAACTACTCCACTCAAATTATTATGTGATAAATCCAACACTACCAAGTTGCTTTCTTTGTCACTCTCTTGATGGCACAATAATGAGAAAACAGATCCCAACAAAGAGTTGTGAGATGCATCAAAGTAAGAGATATTTGCTGGTAATGTGTGATTAGATATGTCATCATTGATCAAGTTGTTTAAGAGATCAACATAATCCATTCCTACTACAAAAATCCAAAATACTTCTGCATCAATTTTTGAAATTATTGCGGTTGAAATATCGATATATCTTAAAGACCGTTGTGTATATAACTATGTTAGAACATTAGGACCAATGCCTACATTACCCATCCACAACATCTCAAGTTGAAATGCTGAGACCTATTTAGGATCAATATCAAATTCAAAATTTGTTGAACTTAAGTTCAAAAATGTTAAATTTGAGAGATTGGAAAAATTCCTTTCTATAAGAGCACTAACCAAGAAATTGTGTCCAATGCTTAAATGATCT
This sequence comes from Neltuma alba, assembly GCF_004799145.2. Classification (NCBI taxonomy): domain Eukaryota; kingdom Viridiplantae; phylum Streptophyta; class Magnoliopsida; order Fabales; family Fabaceae; genus Neltuma; species Neltuma alba. The sequence continues at coordinate 116,891 of NW_021633454.1, forward strand.
AACACTACAAAAAAGCAGACTTTAGGCGGTGACAAAAAAAATCGCAGTTGAAAGTCCACTTTCAGCGGCGACATCAAAAAGTCGCCGCTGAAAGTGGACTTTCAAAAAGTCGCCGCTGAAAGTTTGCCATTGAAACCAAGACTTTCAGTGGACTTTTAGCAGTGACTTTTTTAGTCGCCGCTGAAAGTTTGTTATTAAAACCAAGACCTTTGTCGCCGCTGAAAGTGGACCTTCAGCGGTGACTTTTTTTGTTGCCGCCGAAAGTGGACTTTCAGCGGCGACTTTTTTTGTCACCGCTGAAAGTATAATATAATAACATATATTTTATTTTACAATATTAATAAATAAATTCAATCTGGCTCAGCGGCAAGAAAATTGGACACGAAAGGAGGCGGTCACGAGTTTGAACCTGGAAGAAGACACATTTAAGGTGAAAATATTTGGACGATGACGTGGCGAGGAGGAGTGATATGGCAATGACGTGGAGGTGGCTAGTGATGATTTGGCGATCGATGGCAATGACGTGGAGGTCGACGGTGATGACGTGGAGGTCAACAGTGATGACGTGGCGGCCGGAGACAATGACGTGGCATTGGTAAAGCCAATTCTTCTTAGACATTACTTTCAGTGGCGACAAAAAATTCGCCGCCAAAAGTGTCTTTTAGCGGCAACAAGAATGTCGCCGCCAAAAGTGTCTTTTAGCAGCGACATTATTGTCACCGTTAAAAGACTTTTCAGCGGTGACAAATGTTGCCGCCGAAAGTGTTTTCGGCGGCGACATTTGTCGCCATCGAAACTTCTAAAAGTTGCCGCTGAAAGTATCTTTTAGCAGCGACCTTTTTAGTCGCCACTAAAAGTTTTCAACCACGGTTGCTACGGTAACGACTTTTCAGCGGCGACATTCAGTGGCGACTTTTGTACTTTCAGCGGCGACAAAAGTCAATTTTTTTGTAGTGTAAGCTGTGGAGTTGTCCAAAGATTTCTAAAAGATTGCCACTCAATTGATTGCAGGCCAAGTTTAAGTGGAAGAAGGAAGAAATATTTCCAAGAGATGATGAAATTATGCCATCGAACAAATTATGAGAGATATAAAAGTTAAATAACTAATTTGTCTCATATCTTTTAGCATCGACTTTTTGTTGTCACTGAAATTTTTTAGCCACAGTTGCTACACCAGCAACTTTTCAACTGTGACTTTTATATCTTTAGTTGCGACTTTTTGTCACCACTAAAAGTTAATTTTTTTTTTTTGTAATGAGTATTGAGCCACATCATCTAGTTACCATATGCTGTGGCCCCTCTTATCACGTGGTATCAATATTATTAATGTTCAAATACCTGGGCTTAGCACTTGGAAGACATCAAATTGTATCCCACCAACGAGCGTGTAATTTACTTTCCTTCTCTTTCTATTCCCTCATCTTCTAGCCTTTTTACGCGGTTATTGAAAAGCAATGGCAGCTTCGTTCTCTTGAGAAAAAAGTCATTCAAAAGGTAAATTATTCTTAAAAATTACTGGGAAGGTCCCTAAAGTTGATTAGATGGCTTTGTTTCCAAAGCTTTATAGAATTATCGCTTGGTAGTTGGTATATATACTATATACATATTTCTTGAGAAAAGTGATTAATTAAAAGCAATGGGAACTTAAGACTCTTATAAGAAAAGTTAATTTAGATTTTGAATGACTTTTCTCAACAGTTATAATTAAAGAAAGTGACTTACTTTTTTATTTTAGCGGGTATTTGATGACTTTCTCTTAGTGCGGTGCCCAAATACTGCCTCTACTATTTAATATAATAGCTAATTGGCGTATTGAATTTCATCTTAAATATAATATATCAATATACTTAGTCTTTTATTTTTTTTTCCTCAAAATATTCCTATTAATTGTAAAGGGTTTCACTAAGGGATAATTTCAATAATCTAATGTACATGATTAAAGATGATAGTTTAGGGAGCCTAACACACATTTGTGACAAATAACCAACTTAATTAATTTTCTTAATATTCCTAAATTAATTATCTAACTTTTATATTAAGAACTGAAAGTAGTATTAAACACAAAAAATCTTTAATAACAATAACCAACTTATTTATTGCTGGTTATTTCTCCTTTTCTTTCCTATTCACATGCCTTCTAAATACACGTGAGTGGATATATATAAATAAAATTAAATACCTTACCTTTAAAATTTACTGTACATTCAGGCTTTTACAGGTCCAAAGGAAAATTGATCTTATATACAAAATATTTAACTGACATATAAATTTAATCATTTATGTTTTCTTCAACTCTATTTCAAATAAATTATATACATACACATAATGTAGGTTGTCCCAAAAAAAAATGTTGTAGAAAGCATTCATTCATTATCTCTAGTCCAAATACACAACAAAATTATATACCTCTCAAATTCAAATTAGATTATATGTTAAAATAACAAAACAAAAGAAATTTTCAAAATGAAACCGTCATCATGATTTATTTAGATTACATGGTCACGATGTACATAAATTGTGAAAAATGAAAATCATTACAAATAAAATGGTTATTAGAAAATATTGGAAAAAGCACACAAACATCGAAATGGCTAAAAAAATCTATAACCCATTTTTTTATGATCAAGTCTTCTAATACTTCTAAGTCTTCTCATTTTTTCGAGGAAAAATTAGAATATTAATACACTCATTTTCATATCATTTTCCATTCTTATTCAATTTCCACAGCCAAATCGTTTGAAACACTTCAAAAAGATGAAAGTTGTTTAAGCAACAAAGTAAAGGATTTTTTTTTCCCATTCAATTAGAGGTTTTCTAGAAATACAACTTTTAGCTTTTGAAATAAGAAAAATATCTTTTAAATTATCATTTAAACTTTTTATGTTTAGTTCATATTATAACAACATCAATGACTTGTGGCATTACAGAGAAACTGCACACAATCATATAAATCTTGAAACGATTATTTGTGGGATGTTTTTAATTTCAAACGAGAATGTTTGCAAATAATTCACACATAATACAATGATGTTCCTAGTCTTTTAGTTCTTTTCCAAGAAACTTCACGACTTTCATGTCAAATGTTACTAGAATCTAGACTAATTGAGATCAAGCCAAATTTGACATATTGACCGAGACATTGCCCCATCCAGAACGCTTGTAAAGTATTCGTCCCAAACTATACTCAAGTTCAGTCTCCGCTCATTCATATTGAAACCCACCAAGGAGCTTCCATTGTTATCTTCCAAACTATACCCCATTCATGACGCTCATAAAGTCTTTAGTTCTTTTGCAAGAAGCTTCACAACTTTCAAATATAGAATTTATTGGGGCCAATACGAATTTGAATCATGCGAGAAAAGATGTAACGTATTGAAAATATTGCTCCATCCATGACGCTTGTAAATTCTCTATCCCAAATTATGCTCAATTTCAATCTTTTGCTCATTAATGGAACCCACCATGAAGCTTCCATGCTTATCATCTCTTTCAATTTCCTTTGATAAAAGAGATCCTCAATTGCAAGTGACCTCTAGTTAAACTGACACAAACCCCTTTACCGGTTAAAAGAGGAGGTCAATGATAATATGTGATGATAAATCAAGTGATTTTACTCATCTGTGGCCTGCAACTACTTTGCAAGGAAGGGGAGTAATGTAATGTCTTGTGGTAGTAATTGAAACAATAGATTCTCTAAGTGCATCGCCAATTCGTCATAGTTCATTAGAGAAACTTTGAAAAATATTTTATGTAGAACGACGCATTTTAATTATTTTTTTGATGATTTTTCTAACACGCACATCACCAAATGCCTCTTGTACCCATTGGCAAAACTTGTCTGGGAGATTTTTTCTTTTAACAGAAAAAAATCATTCACACCTTTTGAAAGAGGCACTAAATCAAGTTACTTAATATTTAGCGATTCTGCACAAAAGCAACTCAAAATTCTACTTTGTTATGTGATTTTCTCTTCTGGGGTTACGTGACTTTTTTTTTTTAATAGCGGGAGAACAAAAAATGGGCCTTTTCAGGGCCCATATATGATTATATATGATTTAGGCATTTGACATAATGAATATCAGTAAATTGATGTAATTATTGTACTCTTTCTTTTTTTTCTTTTTAGCTAATTTATTGCTAGTTATTTCTCCTTTACTTTTCTATTCACATGCCTTCCAAATACACGTGAGTGGATATAAATAAAGAGAGGGAAAATTAATCTTTTAGTTTTTCAATGTTTTAACTCACTTATAACTCAGTCATTTAACTATGACTCGGTGTAACTCAATCTCTCAACTTTTGACTCTCCTGTAACTCAGTCCCTAATCCTTTTACATTTAATTTTAATCCCCAAATAATTATCCTACATGGCAAGAAATATTAATTAACATCATTAAAAAATAAAAATGTGTCCTCCAACTCAACTCCTGTATGATACCATGCAATCAGATTCCTCCACCCATTTCTCCGGTGGCAGCATCTCCTTTCTCTGCTTCTTCAGCCCCATCGTTGGCTTCTCCACCCAACCACTGATTGATTCCTCATGGCGCCTACTCAAATGGAAGGAAGGCCCAAATAAAGGCCATTTTTTTTTTTTGGGGTGCTAAAGTACGGCAATTCTGTTCAAGGCACTGTTGAGTACTAAACGTGGATATCTCTCCTGATTTGAACCTTAGTTCGTCACGTTGTGAGGGACTAATCTCTTCTGCTAAACCCAACTCCTATTAGTTAAAAGCCGAGTAAAGGCACGTACAGTCGAAAATGTTCATTTGAAGCCGCTTAAATACTTCTAACGACTTCACGACAGCCCATCGCCTACCTCTCAATCTCACTAATATTTCTTACCATATTTGTTATCTATGCTTTGCTTTCTCTCCTCCAGTGAAGATGTCGTCCCTTCTATACAAACATTGCAATTCACACATTGGGTCATACCTTCTCTTGCTCATTATAGCAACTTTCCAAGATAAAAAGCAAACATTAGAAAATATTGGAAAAAGCACACAAACATTTAAATGGCTAAAAAAATCTATAACCACTTTTTTTATAGTCTAAGTCTTCTAATACTTTTAAGTCTTCCCATCTTTTCGAGAAAAAATTGAAATATTAATACATTCATTTTCATATCATTTTCCATTCTTATTCAATTTCCACAGCCAAATCGTTTGAAACACTTCAAAAAGATAAAAGTCGCTTAAGCAACAAATTAAAGGATTTTTTTCCAATTCAATTAGAGGTTTTCTAGAAATACAACTTCTAGCTTTTGAAATAAGAAAAATATCCTTTAAATTATCATTTAGACTTTTAATGTTTAGTTCATATTATAACAACATCAATGACTTGTGGCGTTACAGAGAACTCCACACAATCATATAAATCTTGAAACGATTATTTGTGGGATGTTTTTAATTTCAAACGAAAATATTTGCAAATAATTAGCTTTTGAATTAATGAATTTCTGAAGAGACCGGAGCTGCCATTGCTTTTCAACGACCCATTAAAAAAAAACAATAAAAAGATAAGGGAATAAAAGAGAAGGAAAGTAAATTACATGCTGGTGGAAAAAAATTAATTCATCATCTTAGTCGGATGGTATATGATGACTTCCACTTTGTGCGGTGCCCAAATATTGTTAATTTTTCTTTTTCATCGTCTTCTAATTTTTTTAACGGCAGCTTTTGTCTCTTGGGAAATGTAATCCGAAAGCTAAACTAAAGTTAATTTTAAAAATTGTCAGGAAGGTCTTAGAAGTTGATTAACCTCACCATAGTGGGTTGGGAAAACACGCAATGACCAAACAATATGATGTTTCATTCATTAAGATTAATAATTAATTAAGAAAGTTATGGAAGTCGTCAACTATACTATCCCAATAACATGAATTTTTCCCCCAGCGTGTAATTTACTTCTTACCCCCCCCAAAAAACACGTCCTCTCTAATTATTTTAAGAATTAAAGGAAATTTGCCTTTGGACTATTTCGCGGGTAGCACTAATTATTAGCATGAAATATTAGCAAAGCAATATTGCCCATTGAAGAGTCAAAATCATTGCAGTATCGCCCCTTGTCTGACCACGTTAGTGTTGACTGTTAATCTTACATTAATTTTAGATTAAAGAGAATTTTTACATTAATATAAAAACTAGTTTGGAGATTGAATTTGATTATAAGTATAAGATCTTAATATACTTTGTATCTTATATTTATTATTTTTCTTCCAATTAATTTCTGTAACTTATAATTTAATGTTTTACAGAATGTTTGTTATAATTAACTAATTTATTTAACTTTTTTAATTAAATCAAATTAGTCAAGTAGCTCTTATATTAAAAATTAGATATATTAATTATCCTAATCAATAGAGTCATAGATTTAATCATACTAAGATTTATATTTTCATGCTTTTCTTTCACATTGTAATTTTTGTCTGAACACAGAGGAGGACCGACTTGTAATAAGGGGGGAAAAAAAATACCTCACATGCTATATAGTTCAAGTTTTCGATTTGATGTAAAATCCTCTTCGGGTCCCTCCTTTTCAGCTTGACAAGATTTATTCTGAGAACATTAGCAACATTAGGAACAATTTTTTTATTAATTTTTATTCTATCCATTCAGTTATACAATTTAACAGCAAAATTTCCCATCTACATATCATCTCCTCTTTATACATATAATTGTCTAAATATTGAAGTCGTCTTTTCAACTAATAATCGGACGTCATGGTGGATTGTTTATTGAGTGAAGGAAGAGGCCCAATTTTATTCACAAAAGGCAAATCAGCGTATGCATTAACACAAAATTGATCTAACGTTACTAAAAAGAGTGGAGTTTAATAGAAGAAGTTAGTCTCTCATAACATGATGAACTAAAATTTGAATCCTCATCGAAAGAGATGTTCACATTTAATACTCGATAATATCTTGAATAAAATTATATCCAATAAGAGAATACATATGCGTAGCGAAAAGGAAAAAAAACCGACTTTAATTTGTATCACTAATAGTATTGGGCCCAGACGGAATCATAACACTCTACTCACTAATCCTTAATGAAAATAATGAAATATTTATAATTAATTTCAACACCTTAGAACATTAGTTAATATGACTTTGTAGAAAATATGGGAGGGAGTACTCGAAATGTGCAGATTTCAAGTAGGCATTGGAAACATGCTCATTTTGCTCTGCACCTGATTATCTGAGCTGACTTTTTTATTTAATGTTAATTATATTTAACACTTCCCCGATTCTCAAAACGAGAATTACATTATAAAATGGATGGAAGGAGTAACTGAGAGGTTATTTGTATATCTAGCCTGAACAAGGCATGACTTTGTCATTTGAAGCTAATCGTACAAACCAAAATGGAACAGAGCATCTCAAGCTTCGAAACAGAATGTTATAAGATCCTCTCATCTTCCACAAATTAATAGCAACTCACTGTAGCAAGTTACAAATTAATATCCAACATGTCAACGTACATATAAATCTTATCTTACAGATTACAACACTCACATGCCTTTTCGTTTTGATTGTTACACTTACACCTGAAACCTCAAATACAGACGCATAATATCTTTTTATTTGATTCTAAATCATAACTCATGATCGAACTTTAGAGTAACAATCATATATCACATTCAAGACTATTCATCAAAGGTTCCTTAACAACATGAGACACCCAGACACACATAACTATTATTACAAAATATTCTCTTCTCCCAATTCACTAAATCTAAGATAACAAAAGGGCATTCAGTAGGCTACGCTATCAGAGTCCTTGACCATGCAAAACAGCAGCAAAGCTCCTTATTCCTTGAGGCAGAACTCAGTATTTGAAGCAGAGGAACGATCAGAGTAGGCATAGCTGCTATTTCACTTGCATCCCATATTGAAAAACAAACAAGATAAAACATAATCAGCTAAGAACAGAATTTTTTTAGGAAATAGAAGAAATTAAAAGGAAAAAGGAAAATACTAACAATATTTAAAAGTTAAGGCGTGGCTAATTTATTACCTCAAGGGAGATCTGTTTTTGATATTCGACCGAATCTTTTGAACCAGAGGGTGAAGGCAACATAAAGTTGATCTTTCAAGTGATCAAACCATCGGAAAAATCTGTGTCTCCATGCTCTGATGAGGAAGAGAGAACCACAAATTCCCCAGAAGCCCGCCGCAAATCCAACCCCCATGCCAAGATACAATGACTTCAGAAAGCCGTCATCTTCATCTCTTTCAGCTGGCTTTGAGTTGTCATGAGTTTCTTCTTTTTTGTTGCACTTCTTTGAAAGAGGATCTCCACAAAGTTCACGATTGCCAACAAAACTCCAAGAATCAAAACTTTGAATTTGGGTTCCCAGTGGAATTTGTCCGATGAAATTGTTGTATGAGAGGTTCAAACAAGCAAGAAAAGACAAATTAGATATGATAGAAGGAATTTCTCCAGAAAGTTTGTTGTAGCTGAGATCTAGAGATTCTAAGTTTTCCAGGGCTCCAATTTCTTTAGGAATCTTTCCAGTCAAATGGTTTCGAGACAGGTTTAAGGACCACAGTAGAGTAATACTGAACAATTCTTTAGGAATTTCTCCAGATAAGCTATTAGCAGAAAGATCAATAACACCCCTACTAAAATATGCATGAGGTTTGTAGTCTAACTCCCTTCCCTTAGTAAATATGCGCATCATTTCACGAAGATAGAAATATGAGCTGATGTTATTTGGATTTGTGATGTTGCATAAGCAAGAAGGTATGGATCCAAAAAGCTTATTATTAGCAAGCTCTAGTATCTGCAAAGAAGAGAGCATGCATATTCCTGGTGGAATATTACCCATAAATTGGTTGGTCCTTAATTTAAGAACAGATCGTGCCATATACGGATTTGGCAAACTTCCAGAAAAATTATTTTCTCTAAAATGAGGAATTCCAAATTTGTCCAATTAAGCGTGCTTGATGAAAATTCACCAGAGAAACTATTATCACTCAAATCCAACTGTTCAAGTCCCAATGAAGCAAATGAGGGAGGAACTTTACCTGTTAGCTTGTTACTCCCCAAACTAAGGAATCCCAATGATTTTCGATTGGTCCAACAATCGGGAAGTGCTCCACTCAAATGATTATTTGACAAGTCCAATTCAAACAACTTGCTTTCTCCGTTACCCTCTAATTGGCACAATAATGAGAAAATAGATCCCGATAAGGAGTTATGTGATGCATAAAAATAAGAGACATTTGCTAATAGTGTGACACCGGATATGTCATCACTAATTAAGTTATCTGAGATATCAACATCTTCTATTCCTGCTACAAAGTTCCAAAATATATCCTTATCAATTGTTGAAATCCCTGATTTAGGAATATCTAGCCTCCATAAAGACTGTTGTGTATATAGCCATGGTGGAACATTAGGACCTATGCTTGTGTTAGCCATATCCAATGTCTCAAGTTGAAATGATGGTACCCATTTAGGATCAAAGTCAGATGTGAAACTATTTGAACTTAAGTCCATTGATTTTAAACTTGAGAGACCGGCAAAACAATTTTCCGTAAGAACACCAACCAAGAAATTGTGCCCAATGTCTAAAACAATTAAATTATGGAGTTGTCCCAAGGTTACTGGAATATTGCCGTTCAATTGATTGTCAGACAAGCATAAGTAGAGCAAGGAAGAAATATTTCCAAGAGACGATGGAATTATGCCATGGAACAAATTGTGATAGATGTCCAAGTGTTGCAACTGTTCAAATTGGCCTAACCAATCTGGAATTGATCCTTCGAAATTATTATACCCTAAATCTAAATACTTGAGATTTTGAAGATTGAGCAAACATTTTGGCAATTCTCCATAGAAATTGCATCCATAAAGGTCAAGATAATAGATGTGATTGGTGATATTAAAGAGTGAATCAGGTAATTTTGACTTCATCATGTCATAGTTGAGAGAAAGATCAAAAACTTCAAGTGATGTAAAATTGGCATAATCGAGGGAAGGAAAATCTCTTAATCCACATAGACTCAAGTGTAACTCAGAGAGTGAAGGAAGCATGGCTATATGCTGGAGCCATTTGGTATCATTTCCAATGTCACTGCTACTAAGGTTAAGATATTTTAAAGAAGAAAGTTGGGAAAGCCAATGAAGGTCATTTATGACTAAATCATAATTATATGAAAAGTCAAGATAAAGCAGAGTAACAGAGAAACTTGCTGAGTGATTGGAAGGAGTAGCAAGTGATTGGTTGTGAAATTTGTGAGCATCAAAGGGAGGTTTGGAGATTTGGCATGGTGGCTTACTCACAGTTTTGAAGCGATTGTAGCTCAAGTCCAAGTGGTTGAGAGATTCAAGTTGAAGCACACACAGATTAATCTCACCTTCTAAACCATTGTCGAAAAGAGAAAGCTCTGTGACTCTTCTGGTGATGTTGTCGCAGTGAACTCCCTCCCATAAACAGCAATCTTCTTCGGCAGTCCAAGAAGGGAGTTTGTTGTTTGGACCAACCACTCCTTGTTTGAAGATTAAAAGCAGCCTTTCATCATTTTTATTGCAACTGATCACCCTGTTGAATGTTGTTGCAAATAACAGAAACAACAAAAGAAAAGATATTTGTGAAGCGAAGCTCGCCATTGTGGTAGTGAGTTCGAGTATGATGGCCTCAATGAAGTCTTTATATTTTATATGTGTGTGTGTGTGTTTATAGACACACACACGTATATTGGAAACTCTAAAGTAAAAAAAAACTTAAATGCCTTAAAAAATTGATAACCACATGATATTTCTTATCATCAAGTCTACTAATATTTTTAAGTCTTCCCGTCTTTTCAATACAAAATCGTGTCATGAATAAGAAAATACCACAGATATAATATATGACATATTTAGATCCTTTTAAAGTTAGCAGGCGTTAGGGAAAAACTGGAGAAAATTATGCGCAAAAATATTGAAGGCTAATAGCTCAATGATTTTATTTTATTTTTAAAATGTTTGAAAACAAAACAAATCCTACATGGGCTCCACATGGAGATTAAAGAATCATCATCACTATTTTATGACTTATAAATAAAATAACTTATGACAAATTTTGCATTTTATATTATTATTAATTATAAAAGGAGTATAAGGAGTATACAAACACATATTCACGTAATGAACTCAAAGTGAATTAATTTTATTTATTTTTGTTTTAGTCCAGAAGTGAATAAATTAATTCAGATAATCAAAATTTGAATAAATATTTTGCTCTGAAGTTTGATTTTCTTGGATAAAAAATTCGACAAAATTTTAGTATGACCGGAAAATAATAAACCTTTTCTTATAAAATTTAATATAACCCAAAAAAATCATAATAATTCCGTTCGGACTCCAACTTTTCCTTTTTATTCTTTTGAGCTTCCTTTTTTTTTTTGCCGTAATTCTATTTAGCTTATTTATTGCTGGCTGATTACTCCTTTCCTTCCTATTCACATGCCTTCCAAATACACGACACGTACATTCATAACAAAACTAAATGCCTTAGCTAAAATTTAATATGAATTCAGGCTTTAATAGGTTCAAAGAAAAATTGATCCTATATGCAAAATATTTGACTGGCGTCTAGATTTTATCATTTATGTTTTCTTGAACTGTGTTTAATTTGAATATATTATACTCCTCTGGTCCTTAATATAGGACTTAATTATTAAGTTGATTTTGATCCTAAATATAAGACCTTTTTTTCATATTTATCTCTATAGATACTCCCTCAACCATAATCAAGTAAAAAAGAAAGGAAGGATATTGAGAAAGATGATTACAGTGTTTTAGAAAAAACATGTTATATTTTTTTATAATTAACTAACTTACTTAACTTTTTTAATCTAATTAAATTAGTTAAATACGTCTTATGTTAAGGACCAGAGAAGTATAATGTAGGTTTGTATGAAAAAATACTGTAGAAAGTTTGCATTCATTCATTATCTTTACTCCAAACACACCACAAAATCAGAGCTCTAAAATTCGAATTACATTGTACGTTGAAATAACAAAGCAAATGAAATTTTCAAAATGAACCTGTCATCATGATTTATTTGAGATGAATTAATTCAGTTAAGTCTTTAGTTTGATTACATGGTCACGAAGTACATATATAAGTTGTGAAAAATGAAAATCCTTACAAATAAATTGTTTATGAGAAAATATTGAAAAAAAAATAAAAATGGATAAAAAATCTACAACCACATTTTTTTTTTAATGGTCAAGTCTTCTAATACTTTCAAGTATTCCCATATTTTCAAAAAAAAAAATGGAATATTAATACATCCATTTTCATATCATTTTCCATTCATATTCAATTTCTACAACCAAATTGTTTGAACACTTCAAAGATAAAATCCCGTAAGCAATAAATTAAACAATTTTTTTCATCCAATTAGGGGTTTTCATCAAATACAACTTTGAGCCTTTAAAATAAGAAAAATATCCTATGAATTATTATTTAGACCTTTTATGATCAATTCATACCATAATAACGTGACATGTGGCGTTACAGAGAAACTGCACACAATCATATAAATCTTTAAACGATTGTTTTGGGGATGTTTTTCATTTCGAACAAGAGTGTTTGCAAATAATTCACACATAAAGCAATTTTTTTTATTTTAGCTATAAAATGATCAAATTAATGTATTCTCTAGACCTTGATTTCAGCTATATAATATCTTGAAATAAGTATTTGTTTTTGCATCATAAAGTCGATTTTAAGTAGAAAGTTTTCGGAGCTAAGACGCAGATAGAAAATTTGCAAATCTTTGAGTGTGACCTAAAATTTAAGTTTACGTCTACTTTTCGGAAAAAAAAAATTGCATATAACTTTTCAAAAGTTCAAAGATTTAAAAAAATACAACCGAGAAGACACAATTAGATTAGATTATAAGGTCAACCAACAGGGTTGGGTTTAGCGGAAGAGATTAGTCCTTCATAATGTGACAAACTAATATTCAAATCTCCGCTAAGAGAAGGTTTACATTTAGTGCCAGACAGTGCCTTAAATAGGATTATTTCTAATAAGAGGATACTTATGCATAAAAAAAACAGATTGTAGGTTCAGATTGATAAATTTAAAATGTTTACATTATGACAAATGGTGAGATTAAGTATTTTGGAATTTTTAATGAAATATTCTTGACGGTATTAAAAATTGGACTATAGAGTGTTTCTTTTGAAAATAGAGGCGACCTTTAGTAAATTAGAGAAAGGATGTCATTGTATTTTTTTTTTCCATGAAACAAGAATATCTCTAAGTCACATTAGACTTAAGACTAATTCTTTTTGGGCCTAGAGCGGTTAAGGAATAGCCCTCTCAACAAGTACGCTTCCTGGGATTTGAGCTTGTGTTCTTTTTCTTACGGAGGTGAGGCTGCTACCACCTCAACCAACAGCTTGTTGGTAATGTTATTGTATTTTACTTTTATTTAACTTTTTTCCCGGTAAAAAAGTTATTGAAAAATTAAAAAACAAAAGAATGTATGTGACATGTTGAAGAGATTGCCTTGTCCACATAACGCTTTTAAAAGTCTTCGCTTCAAATTTTACTCAGTTTCAGTCCTTTACTCATTAATAATTTCACCGGAGCTTTCACTCTTATCATCTCTTTCAATTTTCTTTGGCAAAAGATTTTTTTATAATCTCTTATCATCTATCATATACTCAGATCCTTCTAAAGTTAGTAGGTGTTAGGAAAAAACTGAAGACAATTATGTATGAAAATATTGAAGGCCAATGGCTCGGTATTTTTTTATTTTAAAAATGTTTGTGATAAATCCCTATTTAATATATTATTTAATGTCTTTTTGGGGATATTTATCAATTAAAGTGGAATAATTTGCATTGATTTTAGATATTTTGAATTAAATATTGGTGGCACAAAATTAGAAATTTAAAAGAAAATCTTATCAGATTTTATCTCTTTTTAAATAATTGATTTTGAACTTTATGATAGTATCTCAATTTATCTTTTGCAGGTCTCAGAAAAGGAAATAAACATAGAAGGAAAGTTGAAACAAAAGGAAAAGAATTAAAAAAAAACGGAAAGAAAGGAAAGAAAGGGACGGAAGAGAGGGAAGGCATGGATTTTGGAAAGATATTAAGTTATATATTAAATCCATCAATTGCAAGACGGAGGATATATACACACAATCACGCCGCCAACGCCTATTGCACCACACGCATACATAGCTTCCAAATCTATTTATTCAATTCCATAGACCACGCCGCCACCCCCCCACTCCTTTCCTATATATACCACCGTACACACACTCATACACCACCGACTCGCACTCACACACCCTCAGTTCCTTCATAGCCGCACGCAATATCACGCCGCCGCACACTGCAATTCTCCACCTCCAGTCTTCACCTATTCTTTTCGGTCGAGAACGTGGCAGCTGCACTCTTTATAATCTTCCATATTCTTCTCCTCCATCTATCCTCCATGGCTACTGAATCTTTGGCACGAGTTGTAGCTTGGTTCAAGACTATGAGAGGCTGAGTTCGCTGTGCTCTTTGGGATTGAATTCAATGACTTGAGTTTGGGAGCTACAAAGGGGAGTTTAATTCTAGTCCTTAGTTTAGACTATTTTGTTGATGATTTCTGGTTTGAAGTTTGTTATATTTGGTTTAAAGCTAAGAATTGCTAGTTGTAATTCTTGGTTTGGATTGGAATTGCTGAGATTTGGATTGGTATTTATAAGTTTGAGTACTTGGTTTATACATATATTTATGTTTATGCCTTTGTTAATTCATTGTTAGTGTGATTTTTATGCGAGTTGTATAGAAATTATGCTTGAAGTGAATTTAACAAGTAATTAATGTTCTAGTTGAGTATTAATTTAAAAGGAATAACTTATATAAACCAGTCTTAACCACTTAAGTTACTCCCATATCATTAAACAAGCTAGGATAGTCATTGATTCATTCCTCAAGAGCATTCTTGTTATTGATTTCTTACAATTCAAATTTGCATTTTTCATTCTTTCTTAAAAATACCAAAAAAAGTAGTTTAGATTTATTTCTTACTCTCTTAATTAGTTTTATTAATTGAAAAATCCTTTTTCAACCCCTCCTTTCAATTCTTTGTCACTTAGTTAACTAAGGAATTAATAAAAAGCTCCTCAAGAGACTCGACCCGAGTTATGCTTTACTGCATAATTTGGTTTTATTTTTGATTTAACCCAAGGCGACTAAAAAGGTTCAAATCAAGTGGCGCCGTTGCCGGGGAGCCAAGTAATTGGTTCCTTAGTAAACTAAGTGTCAGTTTTTTTTTTCTCTTTCTTTTTTCTTTAAATTTATTTTTTTCCTTAGCTTAGGTTGCATTTGCATATCATTATTTTTTTTAAAATAAAATTTTCAAAAAAAAATCCTGATTTTATTTTAATTCTTTTTATTTATTTATTTATTTTGGCATACCTTGCATTTCATTTTGCATCCCTCCATTTGTACTTGAATCTTCATTTGTTTTTGCATTTTGTTGCTCTAATTTCTCTGTTGCATGCCCAGAGATAAAGAACCCTTACCCTACGATCCTGAGCTTGAAATAACTTTGAAGCAATTAAAGAAGAAAAAGAAAAAGGGTCAAAACAGTACAAGTGAATTTGCCTTAGAACACCATACTCCTAGTGCACCTAACCAAAATCTAGACATGGCAGATCGTATTGGTAATGTTGGTAATAATGGTGAAAATGATAGAAACAGAAATGGGGGTAATGGAGATAATAATGGTCATGGGGAAAATCATGTGCCTAGGAATAATGGTGAAGACCAGAGGAGTCTTAGAGAAATAAATAACTCTACTGTGAATTTTGATCCTCATGGTTTTTACAATTTTGATGCTAATTTTGAAATCAAAGGTAACTTGATTAATACTTTGCCTAAATTTTTTGGTCTTTCAGGTGATGATCCCTATGGACACATTGAAACCATGATGATGGTATGCTCCACTATGAAGCCACAGGGTGCAAATGTAGAGGAACTTTTGAGAAGAACGTTTCACTTTACCATGGAAGGAAAAGCCAAGGAATGGCTAAGAACTTTGCCCCAGCACTATGCTACACTTACCTGGGAGCAACTCAAGAACGCTTTTCTTGAGAAATTCTTTCCTGCATCTCGGTCCTCCAAGCTTAAGAAAGCTATCTTCGGAGCACAACAAGATGAAGGGGAGTCATTCTATGAATATTGGACTAGGTTCTTAACCATGATGTCTCGGTGTCCAAATCATCAATTGCCTAAGTCACAATTGGTTCAGTATTTCTATGAGGGTCTCTTGCCATACTATCAGAGGACTGTTAATGCTGCTGCTAATGGTTCAATTCTTGATCTTACTCCGCAAGGTGCCTGGGACCTCTTTGAGAAGACTGCCAAAAATGACCAACAGTATGGCACTAGAGATAGACAGTGTGTTAGAGAAGTTGCCTCATCCTCTTCTAATGATACACTTAAGCAGTTTATGGAGAAGATTGATAGGAGATTAGAGAAACTAGAGAGTGAAAGGGTTCCTAGACAATGTAATGCAATGGGAACTTCCCAAGCATTGGTAGCTCCTAGTTGTGATTACTGTGGTTCTCCTATGCACATAAGCAATGCATGTCCTTCAAGATACGAAGAAGTTTCTACTATGTTTCAGGGACGTCCTACCAACCAAAAATGGAATCCGTATTCCAACACATACAATGAAGGGTGGAGACAGAACCCTAACTTCAGTTGGAGGGATAATGATAACAGAGGGTCGAAACAATTTCAAGAGGGAACTAGTGGATTTGGTGCTTCTTCAAGCCACTTTCAAGAACCTTCAAGGATGGTCATTCCACTCCAGAATAATTCACTTTCTCAACCAAAGAGTGATGAGACCAATCAACTGTTGAAGAGTATGGCCGCCCAACTTAACAATATGGATAACCGGTTGAAAGAAGATAAAGCCTTGAATGATAGCCAATTTTCATCCATTGCCACAATTTTACAAAGGATGCAAGGTGATAATACAACCATTTGTAAGAAGTTGGAAGAGTTAGAGTTGAAGAACAATACTGTGACATCTCATCTAACTCAAGTGGCCAATACTATGAGTGATCTGCAAGCCAGAGGTGGAGGCATAACCTCTAATACAGTTATCAATCCTAAAGCCCTTAATGCCATCACTCTGAGAAGCGGAAGGAAAGTACACTTCACTGAAGAAGATGAAAAGGATATGGAAGAAGAAATAGAAACTGAGCCTGTTCCACATTCTACTACGCCAAGCAAGAAATCTGAGAGCTCTAAGGAAAGAGCATTGCTAGTTAACAGGAAAGAGCCTACTGAAGGGCAAGAAGAAGAAAAGAACCATACTGAAGTGGTTCCAGATGACAAGTGCACAACATTGGAGTATGATGAATCAAGCCAACAAGGAACTATCCTACATAAAGGTAAAGAGGTAAAAGTCAGTGATATTCCTTTCCCTCAATCTTTTCTCAATTCACAAAAGAAAATGCATAATGAACAACATGAGAATGAATTGATTGAGATGTTTAGTAAATTAGAGGTTAATATTCCTTTGCTTCAATTGATTAAGAAAGTGCCTCAATATGCTAAATTTTTGAAAGATTTGTGCACTAATAAAAGAAAATTTAAGCCGCATGACAAGGTTCAGTTAGGGTTGAATGTATCTGCTATGTTTAAATCCCCTCTCCCGGTCAAGTGTCAAGATCCAGGTTCCTTTACTATACCCTGCACCATTGGTAAGAGTACTATTCCCCATGCATTATTAGACTTAGGAGCTGCTATCAATGTGATGCCTAAGTCAGTTTACGAGTCTTCAGGGGTTAATATTCTTAAGCCAACAAATGTAGTACTCTAACTTGCTGATCAGACCATTAGGTATCCACACGGAATACTTGAGGACATCTTAGTAAAAGTGAAAGACCTAGTCTTTCCAGCTGATTTTTATGTGTTGGATATAGCTAGTGAGTCTAAGGGTAATGGTTCTTTGATACTAGGTAGACCCTTCTTGATGACTGCAAATACTAATATTAACTTGCCAAGAGGGACTATTACTATGTCAGTGGGAGATCATTATGTGCATTTCAATATTAAAGATTCCATGAAAAGATTGTATGAAGATAATTCATTGTTTGGTGTTAGTGTTATTGATGCTTTGATTAATGATGCTTCTAGTGAACATGGGTTATCTCTTACACACGCTCACGCTGATGGTTATATGCTACCCCCCACTTCTCCATCCCATTCTTCTCCTTCCCCCATGCATGGTGATGACGTGAAGTACTCTACAGTTGCTCATGTGGATTGTACTCTTTCCACACCATGTACTTATGAAGTTAACACATCAGATGTTGCTCCTGTTTCTGATTCAAATTGGCTTGAGAAAGGTATTGTGGATGTTAATGCTACAGGTACCACTAGAGGGATTGAGAACTCAGTTGAGCTTACAACACAATTGATCATAGAGGTCAAGTCCCTACAAGCTACTGTTGCAGCTCTTGCCCATTCCAAAGCCAACAAGAAAAAGAAAAAGAAGCGGAAACAAGCCAGACTTGTTGAATCCATCTGCAAGCTAACCCTGGCTCATATGGTGATTTTGATAGTATTGAAGTACAGAGTGTAGAGTCTCAAGAAACAAAGACAGAAGAAGGAAAGTATAGACTCACATCTTATGACATCAGCCACCTCATTGGCCATCTCCAAATACTTGATGTTCCTATTGATGATCCGAAGTTCAAAAAAGATGAAAGAGTAGCATCATTGGCTGTTGGTGAGGCAGTTTGGGTCCAGTTCTCTAAATTCGAGACCCCAGACCATGAGACGAAAGCAAGATGGATCGGACCTGTGGTGATCACTTCTGTTTGCCCACATGAAAAGAAAGCAGTGGTGAAGATTGCTAAAGGGCAGCGAATGCGAGTGAAGTTGGATCGGCTCCGGCTTTACCATTCGAGTTATAAGCCCCCATAACTCGTCAGGTTGTCCCCTTCCTTCTCTTGATTCATTTTCCATGTTTTATGATTGCTCGTGATATCTGTTTAACATGTTTGTTTGATTTAAGTGTGGGGGAAGGGGTAATCCAGTAGGAAAAGGTAGATGTAGTTTTTTTTTTTTTATTCAATAAAATCTCTCATTTGTAGTTCTCTTACTCTTGTTGCTACTCTACATTTGGGCTATGCATTAGGGACAATGCATGATTTAAGTGTGGGGGAAGGTTTGGTATTTCTTAGTCCTTCTATTGCTTGCTGTGGTTCTATAACTGGTTGAGTTTTGCTGTTTGTGCTGCTGGTTTTGGTGATTCTGTTGCTCATTATACCCTGTATTTAGATTTTTGCTACTCCACGTTTTGAAAAGAGAGAAAATGGCCTTCACTATTTCCATTTGGAATTATGCTTGTTCAGGATTTAATATAATGCTTTGATTTATGATACTCTTACAGCTAGCAATTCGAATAGTTTCATTAATGCTTTGTGGTTAGTTTGGTGTCCAATTAGTCAATGTGAGTGGGCATGAGAGAATAAACCTTGTTGGAAGATCTTTGAGCCTAATTTCCTTTCCTTGTGTGATTATCCACTTAGTTTTTCATTCTACAGAACTTGTTTCAACTCTTAGTTTAATTGCATTGTGATTATATGATAAATATGATTGAGGCATTCTTATTTGTATCCTTATTACCCCAAACACAAACCTTTATCATTTTTATCCATTGCATACCCCTTTTGAGCCTTCACTTTCTTTTTATTCTCGTTTTCGACAAGCAACAATGCATATGCATCTCAATTGCATTCTCAAAGCATCTTAACATACTCATGACTTGTCATATCATAGAATGTTGCTACTATCTTTCATAATGTGTTTGAATGCCAATTTAAAAAAAAAAAGAGTAAAAAAAAAAAGAAGAAAAAAAAAGGAAAAAAAGTTGAATATGAGAAAAACAAAAAAAAATAGAAAAGTAAAAAAAAAAAAGAAGTATGGGAAATAAGGCATTCCTTTGGATTCTGTGAAGTAGCAAAAGTAGCTCTATGAGACATGATTTTATGAAATATCTAGTGGTATTTAAGATGCTTATCATTCATATGTGCATGCATAGTTCTTGTCATTTTTCTCATTCATTCCATGTGGCCTAATTCCATCATTACAACCCTTTAAAGTCCTCATGATTTATTGTATGATTGAGATAGTAATTGAGATAGTAGAGTTGTTACAAGCCTATGGTAGAATGTGAATTAAGTGGATCTGAGTGAAAATTATCCTAATAAGGTGATATGAGTGAAACACTATTATCCTTTGAGTGCTTTCTTTCGTTTGCTCACTTTCAAGGTTGATTGAATACTTGACTAATCCTTTGCATTAGTTTTAACTGTGAATTTTGCTAGCTTGTTGGATGTCATTGATCAAACTATTATATTCTTTCCATGAATTTGTATAACTTTCTAATTGCTCTTGGTGTTAGTCTTGGTTTTTCATGTGATTAATTGTTTTGCCCAGGAGTGCAAAAGTTCAAGTGTGGGGGAGTTGATAAATCCCTATTTTAATATATTATTTAATGTCTTTTTGGGGATATTTATCAATTAAAGTGGAATAATTTGCATTGATTTTAGATATTTTGAATTAAATATTGGTGGCACAAAATTAGAAATTTAAAAGAAAATCTTATCATATTTTATCTCTTTTTAAATAATTGATTTTGAACTTTATGATAGTATCTCAATTTATCTTTTGCAGGTCTCAGAAAAGGAAATAAACATAGAAGGAAAGTTGAAACAAAAGGAAAAGAATTAAAAAAAAAAAAGGAAAGAAAGGAAAGAAAGGGACGGAAGAGAGGGAAGGCATGGATTTTGGAAAGATATTAGGTTATATATTAAATCCATCAATTGCAAGACGGAGGATATATACACACAATCACGCCGCCAACGCCTATTGCACCACACGCATACATAGCTTCCAAATCTATTTATTCAATTCCATAGACCACGCCGCCACCCCCCACTCCTTTCCTATATATACCACCGTACACACACTCATACACCACCGACTCGCACTCACACACCCTCAGTTCCTTCATAGCCGCACGCAATATCACGCCGCCGCACATTGCAATTCTCCACCTCCAGTCTTCACCTATTCTTTTCGGTCGAGAACGTGGCAGCTGCACTCTTTATAATCTTCCATATTCTTCTCCTCCATCTATCCTCCATGACTACTGAATCTTTGGCACGAGTTGTAGCTTGGTTCAAGACTATGAGAGGCTGAGTTTGCTGTGCTCTTTGGGATTGAATTCAATGACTTGAGTTTGGGAGCTACAAAGGGGAGTTTAATTCTAGTCCTTAGTTTAGACTATTTTGTTGATGATTTCTGGTTTGAAGTTTGTTATATTTGGTTTAAAGCTAAGAATTGCTAGTTGTAATTCTTGGTTTGGATTGGAATTGCTGAGATTTGGATTGGTATTTATAAGTTTGAGTACTTGGTTTATACATATATTTATGTTTATGCCTTTGTTAATTCATTGTTAGTGTGATTTTTATACGAGTTGTATAGAAATTATGCTTGAAGTGGATTTAACAAGTAATTAATGTTCTAGTTGAGTATTAATTTAAAAGGAATAACTTATATAAACCAGTCTTAACCACTTAAGTTACTCCCATATCATTAAACAAGCCAGGATAGTCTTTGATTCATTCCTCAAGAGCATTCTTGTTATTGATTTCTTACAATTCAAATTTGCATTTTTCATTCTTTCTTAAAAATACCAAAAAAAGTAGTTTAGATTTATTTCTTACTCTCTTAATTAGTTTTATTAATTGAAAAATCTTTTTTCAACCCCTCCTTTCAATTCTTTGTCACTTAGTTAACTAAGGAATTAATAAAAAGCTCCTCAAGAAACTCGACCCGAGTTGTGCTTTACTGCATAATTTGGTTTTATTTTTGATTTAACCCAAGGCGACTAAAAAGGTTCAAATCAGTTTGCAAACAAAACAAATCCTATATGGGCTCCACGAGTGGCATGCAACTTAATAGAATAATCAATACTATTTTATGACTTAAAAATAAAATGAATTATTATAAATTTTGTTTTTAATTAATGAAGGAGTACACTTACTCAAGTATTGAGTCAGAGTGAATTAATTTTATTCAATTTTGTTTTGGTTCAAAAATGAATAAATTAATTCATATCATTGAAATTTGAATAAATATTTGTGATGTGAAGTTTGACTTTTATATATAAATATTTGGACAAAATTTTAGTAAAGGTGAGTAACCGTTGGGTTGGGCAGCTTAGGGGTCAACTCGTAGCCCGCCCATTTAACTTTAAACAGGTATAGGCTAGTCCACACCTGTTGAAAACTCATTTAAGCATTCATTTTCATATCATTTTCTATTACACAAACATTTAAATGTCTAAAAATCTATAACCATATTATTTTTTTATGGTCAAGTCTTCTAATACTTCCAACTCTTCCCATCTTTTAGAGGAATGAATATTAACGCATTCATTTTCATATCATTTTCCATTACACAAACATTTAAATGTCTAAAAAATCTATAGCCATATATAAATATATTTTATGGTCAAGTCTTCTAATACTTCCAAGTCTTCTCATCTTTTAGAGAAAAAATTAGAATATTAATACATTTATTTTCATATCATTTTTCATTACACAAACATTTAAATGTCTAAAAAATCTATAACCATATTTTTTTTTATGGTCAAGTTTTCTAATACTTACAAGTTTTCCAATCTTTTAGCGGAAAAATTGGAATATTAATGCATTCATTTTCATATCATTTTTCATTACCCAATCATTTAAATGTCTAAAAAATCTATAGCTATATATTTTTTTTATATAGTCGAGTCTTCCAATACTTCTAAGCCTTCACATCTTTTAGGGAAAAAAATTGGAATATTAATGCATTCATTGTCATATTATTTTCCATTCTTATCTTCTCTTCCAATTTCTGCAACCGAATTGTAAGGAATAAATTAGAGGTTTTTTTTTCATTCAATTAGATGTTTTCTAGGAATGCAACTTTTAGCTTTTAAATTAAAAAAAAATATCTTATAAATTATCATTTAAACTTTTTGTGTTTAGTTCATATTATAACAACAGGACGTTTCAACATGTTTAAAAGTGCTTTCTAAAAGCACATTTTTTTAAATTGAGATAAACTTCTCCATATATTTATTTTATATACTATAAAAATACTCTTAAAATCATAGTTTGATTTCATCCAAAAATCCCATTTTAGGATGTTTAGTTTGCAAATAATCTTGAAACGATATGTGATGTTTTATGGTGACTAGCAATATTGATAAAAACATTGCCCCATTCAAAACGCTAATGTAAAGTCTTCTCCCAAAATATACTCAAGTTCAGTCTTCACTAATTAATGAAAGTATTGGAAACATCAAACGTACACAAACATTTATATGGCTAAAAAAAATCTATAATCATATATAAACAAGTCTTCTAATGCTTCCAAAGTCTTCCCATCTTTTTGATCGAGAAAAATTTAGAATGTTAATATATTCATTTTCATATCATTTTTTAATTTCTTGCCACAACCAAATTGTTTAAGCACATTCAATAGACACCAGATGCATAAGCAATAAATTAATTTTTTTTTTCCACTCAATAAGAGGTTTTCTGTGAATACAACTTTTAGCTTTTAAAATAAGAAAAATATCCTATAAATTATTATTTAGACCTTTTATATTCAGTTTATATATTTGTAACAACATCAATTACATGTGGTGTCCCAGAGAAACTACACACAATCATATAAATCTTGAAAAACAATCATTTTGGTGATGATATTTCTTCTCTCTCTCTCTCTCTCTCTCTCTCTCTCTCTCTCTTTTTAAAGTTTTGGTGATGTTTTTAATTCCAAACGAGAATGTTTGCAAATAATTCACACATAAAACAAATATATATTTTTTATTTTAGCTTTGAAATGATCAAATCAATACACTACCTCATATTCTTAATATAAGAGTTAGATAATTAATTTATAAATATTAAGAAAATTAGTTTAATTATTTGTAATAAATAAATATTATTTTTCTTAAAATATTATTACTAATCATATATGCATTGGAACTATAATTTGACAGAAATTCCTTAAATGTGCAATGATTATAAGGTTATTTGATAGCAAAATAAATAAATACTAGAGACAAGGTATACGAGCGTCTTATATTTTAAATTAAATCAAATTTTTATCTAATTCTTAAACTACTTTGATGAGTACTCAAACTGGTTGCACTGTTATTGACAATATTTCAATCTTTTAGCTTATTAATGGAACCCAATATAAACCTTCCATTCTTATCATCTCTTTCAGTTTCCTTTGGTAGAAGAGATTATCAATTAAGATTCTCAATTGAAGGTGACTTCTAGTTAAACTGGTGCAACCGTTTTACTAGTTAAAACAGGTGCTTAATGATAATAAGCGATGATAAATCAAGTTATTTCACTCATCCGTAGTGCGCAACTATGTATTAATTTAATTATTTATGTTTTCTTCAACTCTATTTAATTCGAATACATTTTAAACACACACGAATATAACATAGGTTGGCAAAAACAACTATTGTAGAAAGTTGGCATTCATTCACTACATTTACTCCAAACACACCGCAAAATCATACCTCCTGTCAAATTCAAATTATATTATAATTTCAAATAACAAAACAAGTGAAATCTTCAAAATGAAACCGCCATCACGATTTGTTTGAGGAGAAATCAAGTCTTTATTATTTAGATTACATGGTCACGATGTACATAAGTTGTGAAAAATGAAAATCATTGTTGGCAAAATAAAAAAAAAATGAAAATCATCACAACTAAAGTGTTTATTAGAAAATATTGGAAAAACAAAAAAGTAAACAAACATTTAAATGTCTAAAAAATCTATAACCATATTTTTTTTTATGATCAAGTCTTCTAATACCTCCAAGTCTTTTCCTTTTTTAGAAGAAAAATGGGAATATTAATGCATTCATTTTCATATCATTTTCCATTACATAAAAATTTAAATGTCTAAAAAATCTATAACCATTTTTTTTTTTATAGTCAACTCCTCTAATACTTCCAAGTCTTGCCATTTTTTAGAGGAAAAATTGGGATATTAATGTATTTATTTTCATATCATTTTCCATTACACAAACATTTAAATGTCTAAAAAATCTATAACCTTAATTCTTTTTCATGGTGAAGTCTTCTAATGCTTCCAATTCTTCCCATCTTTTACGGAAAAATTGGAATATTAATATATTCATTTTCATATCATTTTTCATATCATTTTTCATTACACAAACATTTAAATGTCTAAAAAATCTATAACTATATATATTTTTTTATAGTCAAGTCTTCTAATACTTCCAAATCTTCCCATCTTTTAGAGGAAAAATTGGAATATTAATACATTCATTTTCATACCATTTTCCATTACACAAACATTTAAATGTCTAAAAAATCTATAACCATTTTTTTTATGGTTAAGTCTTCTAATACTTCCAACTCTTCTTGTCTTTTAGAGGAATAAATATTAATGCATTCATTTTCATATCATTTTCCATCACACAAACATTTAAATGTCTAAAAAATCTATAACCATATATATATATATATATTTATAGTCAAGTCTTCTAGTACTTCCAACTCTTCCCATCTTTTAGAGGAATGAATATTAATGTATTCATTTTCATATCATTTTTCATTACACAAACATTTAAATGTCTAAAACATCTATAACCATACCTTTTTTTATGGTCAAGTCTTCTAATACTTGCAAGTCTTCTCATCTTTTAGCGGAAAAATTGGAATATTAATGCATTCATTTTCATATCATTTTTCATTTTTCATTACCCAAACATTTAAATGTCTAAAAAATCCATAGCCATATTTTTTTTATGGTCAAGTCTTCTAATACTTCCAAGTCTTCGCATCTTTTAGAGAAAAAAATTGGAATATTAATGCATTCATTTTCACATCATTTTCCATTCTTATCTTCTTTTCCCATTTCTACAACCAAATTGTACGGAATAAATTAGAGGATTTTTTTTAAATTCAATTAGATGTTTTCTGGGAATGCAAGTTTTAGCTTTTAAATTAAGAAAAATATCCTACAAATTATTATTTAAGCTATTTGTGTTCAGCTCATATTATAACAACGGGGTGCTTCAACATGTTTAAAAGTTCTTTCTAAAAGCATATTTTTATAAAGTGAGATAAACTTCTCCTTTTATATATATATATATATATATTTCATGTACTATAAAATCACTCTTAAAATTATGATTTGATTTCATCCAAACATCCCTTTTTAGGATGTTTAGTTTGAAAATAATTTTGAAACGACATGTGATGTTTTATGGTGACTAGTAATATTGATAAAGACATTGCCCCATTCAAAACGCTAATGTAAAATCTTCTTCCAAAATATACTCAAGTTCAGTCTCCACTGATTAATGAAAATATTGGAAAAAATCAAAAGTACACAAACATTTATATGGTTAAAAAATCTATAACCATATATGAACAAGCCTTCTAATACTTCCAAAGTCTTCCCATCTTTTTGATGGAGACAAATTTGGAATATTAATATATTCATTTTCATATCATTTTTCAATTTCTATCCACAACCAAATCGTTTAAGCACCCTCAAAAGATACCAGACGCATAAGCAATAAATTTTTTTTTCATTCAATAAGGGGTTTTCTGTGAATACAACTTTTAGCTTTTAAAATAAGAAAATTATCCTATAAATTATTATTTAGACTTTTTATGTTCTGTTCATATTGTCACAACATCAATGACACGTGGTGTTATAGAGAAATTGCACACAATCATATAAATCTCGAAACGATCATTTTGGTAATGGTTTTTCTTCTCTCTCTCTTTTTTTTTTTAATAATAGTTTGGTGATGTTTTTAATTCCAAACGAGAATGTTTGCAAATAATTCACACATAAATCAATTTTTTTTAATTTTAGCTTTAAAATGATCAAATCAATGCACTGCCTCATATTCTTAATATAAAAGTTACATAATTAATTTATAAATATTAAAAAAAATTAGTTTGGTTATTTGTAATAAATAAATATTGTTTTTTTTCTAAAATACTAATGTATTGAAACTATAATTTGATAGAAATTCCTTAGATGTGCAATGATTATAAGGTTATTTGAGAGCAAAATGAATAAATACTAGAGATAAAGTATATTAGAGTCTTATATTTTAAACTAATTTAAATTTTTTACTAATTCTTAAGGTACTTTGATGAGTACTTAATCTGGTTGCACTGTTATTGATGATATTTCAATCTTTGAGCTCATTAATGGAATCCAACATAAAGCTTCCATTTTTATCATCTCTTGCAATTTCCTTTGGTAGAAGAGATTCTCAACTGCAGGTGACCCCTAGTCAAACTGATACAACCCTTTTACCGGTTAAAACAGGTGCTTAGTGATAATCAGTGATAATAAATCAAGTTATTTTAATGGCAGCAACATACCTATTTTTTTTTAATTTCTTTCCATCAAAGAATCGTACAAATAGATGGTTGATTCCCCCAGATCTGCTTTTGATCGAAATAGTTTTACCATAGTGGGCAGCTACTTTACAGTGAAGGGGAGTAATGTAATATATTGTGGTAGTAATTGAAACAACAGATTCTCTAAGTGCATCACCAATTCATCATAGCTCATTGGAGCAACTTTGGAAAATATTTAACGATGCATTTGAATTATTTTATGATGATTTCTCTAACATGCACATCATTAACTATCTCTGATTTAAAGACCCATTGGCGAAACTCGTCTGGGAGTTCTTTTTTTCTTCAGAAAAAAAATCATTCATGCCTTTTGAAAAAGGCACTACATCAAGTTACCCAATATTTGGCAATCCAAAATCACAATTCAAAATTCTATTTTGTTATGTGATTTAGAGCCCATGTATGTTGGCTCTTGACACAAACAGAAAAGAGGAAGAAACCAATATTAGTTGAGCCTCTCTTACATAACAAACCAAGATTTAAGTTCCTATTCACATTTAAAATTTGACAATGCCTCCAATATAATTGCTGAGCAAAAAAAAAAAAACAAAGAGAAGAGGGAAAAAGTTAATACATGAGCAAATTAAAGAAATTTTGAAGGGGGAAAACTAACAGGTCCTGTCTTAGAAAGGCAATGTTAAGTTACTCTACTGGTAACGCTAAAGGTCTAACTTGTAAACCTCAAAGACAGAGCTTCCTCGTTTCAACGCAAAAGACTAAAATTACAGTAAATTTCAATATTTAAACTTACCTACTCTACAAATGATTTATAAGACCCGATAACCATTGTCTTGGGGGGGAAAGAAAACTAGATAAATAGCAAAAGACAAACATATTTTTTTGTTCACAACATGACTTGCTAAGTTGCTAGAAACCATATATCATATGGTGATCTTTGAGATTATTGTAAACAGATTTCAAATAGGTTGTACAGAATAACTAAGATATGTATGATATAATATGCCAATGTCTCTGTTTTTCACTTTTTCCGAACAGCATATGTCAAAATGGAACAGAGCGACTAAAATGTCAGAGTGATGACAATTGTACAATAAATCCAATAATCTATTTAAAATTGGAAACCCTTTCCAATCCTGTAATTCTATAAGACTTTGTTCAGTGACAACTGGGAAATACTGAAATAGAGAGCCTGTCATTCTACAAGATTAACCATCGGCTTAGCGACATATGATCTTTTTCTGGGGAGGCTCTTTACAGAGGTAAACTGTTAGAGTGCTTGACCGCCTTAAATGTCACAAACATACATAAGGAGAAGTGAGATCCAAGATTCCTACGAAAATAGAATTGTAATCAATTACAAGCATTTTAAATGTAGGAAATAGAGTTGTACTTGAGTAAAAGCCTCAAGCAACTTCCGTAAGTTGTTGCCAACTTGTGCCGTTTCTTTGTGAGATGGAATAACTAAATCTTAAATGCCTGGGCATCATATCCCAATGTATTATCTAGAACACTGAAAATGAAAGATATTAGTGCCAATGTCTTATCAAGAAGAGCAATTGTCTAATTGATAAATCAAACCAAAAGTAGAACATAGCACTTAAATAACATGTCAAAGAAGCAAGTGAAATGGTTAGGTCGAAACCAACAAACACAAAATGTAAGTTTCAAGTGCATGTAGGACCAAACTCTCAACTGAAAGAATATTGAATTCTGTTCTCAACATTCTCTTACCAATTGCAGGATTAACTTCAGTATAGGCGCGGTGGTTTATAACAATATGAACACCAATCATAATTACGTTAGAATGTGTTCCTTTAGTATATTCTATATCAATCATGCTTTAATAAATTACAAGCCAGAAACACAATCTTCCATTGAGTAGCATTACAAAGTTAATCATAAGCAGTGCAAATAAATTTTATAACAGCTAACGAGCAAAAAGGGGTAGCCCAAAAAATAGGAACCTTCATGATATACTTAAAACAAAATCTGCTGGAGGACACGAGAAGGAAAACATACAATATGGAACCAAGGACACTTCTCTACTCAGCAGAAGCAGCCTTCTTAACTCTTTTAGCTTTTACTTTCACTTCTCCACTTTCCTTCTTCTTCTTCTTGCCAGAAACTTCATCCTTAGCAGGTAAATCATTTTCCTTCTTTCTCTTCGGAGTCAAGCCATCTTTATTACTTTTATCCTTGTTCTTGGCTGCCTTCTTCAATTTTTTCTCACTATTCAGCTCACTAAGAACCTCTTTGTTAGTTATTGATCCTTTCCTTTTCTTCTTATCTAGCACTGGTTCAATAGTCATTTCATCATTCTCATTATCTTCTTCTACATCCCCATCTTCCTCAACATCTGACTCATCTTGACTGAGTTCGTGACCTATATTATCATCCATGTACTGAACCTCATGGATCCTCCCCTTCTTCTTACCAACTTTAAGATCCTTCTTAGCCACATCCTTTTTCTTATCTTGCACATCCTTATCCTCTTCCTTAGCTTCCTCTTTTCTCTTAGCTCCCTCAATCTTCAATTTCATATCAGGAATTACCTGATAAAGCGGCAACGCAAGCGAATCCAACAATTTCAAATGAAAAGACCGCACAGAACCCCACCCTTTTGGCATGAGCTCCACACATCATTGATTGCCATAGCCACATTAGCAACAATCTCGTCCCTTTCCACTGACACTTTGGCAACTCTCACAACACTACACGTACCTGTCCTGAGGAAAAAGAACGCGGACGAGCATGCCCTCTCAATCTCCTCCTTCCAATTTTTATGAAGAACAGCACATTCTAATTATTTTATGATTATTTTTCTAAGATGCACATCACCAAATGTCTCACCACTTCGTCATACTCGCGTATTGCTGTGCATATTATTTGAGCCAAGTTTGTTATTTAATGTTTATTATGTTTAATAGCTGAGAGATTATATTATTTGATTACGTAACCTAACAAGGCATGACTCTGTTAATCTCAAACAGTATAGACCACAACGGAGCAGAGCATCTCAAGTGTCAAAACAGAATGTTATTATTAGATGATTTGATATCTGATATTTGATTTGATTCACTCTGTTGCAAGTTTCAAGTTTCGATACTGAAATCTTTCAATAAAGAGTCATATAATATCTTTTTACTTTGTAAATTCACATATCACATGGAACACCATTCATCAACAGGTTTCTTAACAACACGAGACACACAAAATTGTTATTACAACATGTTCTCTTCTCATAATTCACTAAAGTTTAGATAACAAAAGGACAATTGATAGGTTTGATCATGCTTCGCTGTAGCAGAACTCCTTATTCCTTGAAGCAAAACTCTGTATTTGAATAACGATCAGAGTGGTGATAGCTATTCCACTTGCATCCGATAAGCAAACCATATTGAAAAGTAAGCAAGATATAACATAATCAGCTAAAGAACAATGTTTTTTAAGCAAAAGAAAGCTAACTTAAATAATAACAACACTTGAAAAATCAAAGAAGCTCATTTATTACCTCAAGGGATATCTGTTACTAATACTCAGCTGAAGCTTTGAAGAAGAGGGCCTAGGCAACATAAAGTTGACCCGCCAAGTGATCATGCCATCGGAAAAATCTTCCCATCTTTTTGAGAAAAAACTGGGATATTAATACATTCATTTTCATATCATTTTTCATTCTTATTCAATTTCTACGGCCAAATCGTTTGAAACGCTTCAAAAAGATAAAAGTCACTTAAGCAACAAATTAAAGACTTTTTTTTCCATTCAATTAGAGGTTTTCTAGAAATACAACTTTTAGCTTTTGAAATAAGAAAAATATTAGCAAAGCAACATTGCCCATTTAAGAGTCAAAATCATTGCAGTATCGCTCCTTGTCTGACCACATTAATGTTGACTGTTAATCTTACATTAATTTTAGATTAAAGAGAATTTTTACATTAATATAAAAACTAGTTGAGAGATTGAATTTGATCATAGATCTTAATATACTTTCTATCTTATATTTATTATTTTTCTTCCAATTAATTTCTGTAACTTATAATTTAATGTTTCGCAAGATATTTGTTATAATTAACTAATTTACTTGACTTTTTAAATTAAATCAAATTATTTAAGTAACTCTTATATTAAAGATTGGATGTATTAATTATCCTAATCAATAAAGTCATAGATTGAATCATACCAAGATTTATATTTTCATGCTTTTCTTTGCATATTGTAATTTTTTTCTGAACATAGAGGAGGACCGACTTGTAATAAGGGGGGAAAAAAATACCTCATGCTATATAGTTCAAGTTTTGGATTTGATGTAAAATCCTCTTCGGGTCCCTAATTTTCAACTTGACAAGATTTATTCTGAGAACATTAGGAACAATTTTTTTTTTAATTTTTATTCTACCCCTTCAGTTATATAATTTAACACCAAAATTTCCCATCTATATCATCTCCTCTTTATTTGCATATATATATATATATAATATTTTCCTAATATTGAAGCCACCTTTTCAACTAATAATAGGACGTCATGGTGGATTGTTTACTGGATGAAGAAAGGGGGACCATTTTATTTACAGAAAACAAATCAGCATGTGTATTAACACAAAATTGACCAACTTTAACAATAAGAGTTGGGTCTAGCGAAATGGACTAATTCCTCACAACATAGTTAACTAAGGTTTGAATTCTGTTGAAAGAGATTACCACATTTAATACTTGACAGTACCTTGAATAAGATTGTTTCCAATAATATAATTAATATGCATAGCAAAAGAAAGAATAACTGATTTTAATTTGCATCACTAATAATATTGGGTCCAGTCCGTATCATAACACTACTCACTAATCCTTAATTAAATTCAATGAAATATTTATAATTAATTTCAAAATTTCTCTTGATCTCTTTTACCGTCAATTTATATATTTAACTAATTTAAATATTTTTCTTCATCTTAGAAAATGAGTTAATATGACTTTGTAGAAAATGTGGGAGGGAGTACTTGAAATGAGCTGATGTTAAGTAGGCATTAGAAACATGCTTGTGTTGCTCTGCATCTGATTATCTGAGCGAACTTTGTTATTTAATGTTCATTGAATTAATACTTCTCTGATATTAACTATAAAACTTATTTTATAAGAAATTATATTATAAAATGAATCTGAGGAGTAATTGAGATGTTATTTGAATATCTAGCCTGAACAAGGCATGACTCTGTTATTTGAAGCTACTCAAATAAACCAAAATGGAACAGAGCATCTGAAGCTTCGAAACAGAATGTTATAAGATCCTCTAATCTTCCACAAATTAATAGCTACTCACCGTAGCAAGTTACAAATTAGTATCCAACATGTTAACATACACATAAATCTTATCTTACAGATTACAACACTCACACTGCCTTTTCGTTTTGATTGTTACACTTACACCTGAAATCTCAAATACAGACGCAATAATATCTTTTTATTTGGTCCAAACTCAAGGCTAAACTTTACAGGACAATCATATATCACATTCAAGACTATTCATCAAAGGTTCCTTAACAACATGAGGTACCTAGACACACAAATAACTATTACTACAACATGTTCTCTTCTCATAGTTCACTAAATTTAAGATAACAAAATGACATTCAGTAGGCTACATTAGTAGAGTCCTTGAACATGTGAAACAGCAGCAAAGCTCCTTATTCCCTGAAGCAGAACTCAGTATTTGAATCAGAGGAACCATCAGAGTGGGGATAGCTGCTATTTCACTTGCATCCCATATTGAAAAACAAACAAGATAAAACAAAATCAGCTAAGAACAGAATTTTTTTAGCAAATAGAAGAAATTAAAAGGAAACAGGAAAATACTAACAATATTTGAAAAGTTAAGGCGTAGCTAATTTATTACCTCAAGGGAGATCTGTTTTTGATATTTGACCAAATCTTTTGAACCAGAGGGTGAAGGCAACACAAAGTTGATCTTTCAAGTGATCAAACCATCGGAAAAATCTGTGTCTCCATGCTCTGATGAGGAAGAGAGAACCACAAATTCCCCAGAAGCCCGCCGCAAATCCAACCCCCATGCCAAGATACAATGACTTCAGAAAGCCGCCGTCTTCATCTCCTTCAACTGGCTTTAAGTTGTCATGAGTTTCTTCTTTTTTGTTGCAGTTCTTTGGAAGAGGATCTCCACAAAGTTCACGATTGCCAACAAAACTCCAGGAATCAAAACTTTGAATTTGGGTTCCTAGTGGAATTTGTCCGCTGAGATTGTTGTATGAGAGGTTCAAACAAGCAAGAAAAGACAAATTAGATATGGTAGAAGGAATTTCTCCAGAAAGTCTGTTGTAGCTGAGATCCAGAGATTCTAAGTTTTCCAGGGCTCCAATTTCTTTAGAAATCTTTCCAATCAAATGGTTTCGAGACAGGTTTAAGGACCACAGTAGAGTAATACTGAATAATTCTTCAGGAATTTCTCCAGATAAGCTATTAGCAGAAAGATCAATAACACCCCTACTAAAATATGCATAAGGTCGATAGTCTGACTCTCTTCCCTTAGTAAATATGCGCATCATTTCATGAAGATCAAAATATGAGCTGATGTTATTTGGATTTGTGATGTTGCATAAGCAAGAAGGTATAGATCCAAAAAGCTTATTATTAGCTAGCTCTAGTATCCGCAAAGAAGAGAGCATGCATATTCCTGGTGGAATATTACCCATAAATTGGTTGGTCCTTAATTTAAGAACTTCCAAAGATCGTGCCATATACGGATTTGACAAACTTCCAGAAAAATTATTTTTCTCTAAAATGAGGTATCTTAAATTTGTCCAATTAAGCGTGCTTGATGAAAATTCACCAGAGAAACTATTATCACTCAAATCCAACTGTTCAAGTCCCAATGAAGCAAATGAGGGAGGAACTTTACCTGTTAGCTTGTTACTCCCCAAACTAAGGAATCCCAATGATTTTCGATTGGTCCAACAATCGGGAAGTGCTCCACTCAAATGATTATTTGACAAGTCCAATTCAAACAACTTGCTTTCTCCGTTACCCTCTAATTGGCACAATAATGAGAAAATAGATCCCAATAAGGAGTTATGTGATGCATAAAAATAAGAGACATTTGCTGATAGTGTGACACCGGATATGTCATCACTAATTAAGTTATCTGAGATATCAACATCTTCTATTCCTGCTACAAAGTTCCAAAATATATCCTTATCAATTGTTGAAATCCCTGATTTAGGAATATCTAGTCTCCGTAAAGACTGTTGTGTATATAGCCATGGTGGAACATTAGGACCTATGCTTATGTTAGCCATAGGCAATCTCTCAAGTTGAAATGATGGTACCCATTTAGGATCAAAGTCAGATGTGAAACTATTTGAACTTAAGTCCATTGATTTTAAACTTGAGAGACCGGCAAAAAAATTTTCCGTAAGAACACCAACCAAGAAATTGTGCCAAATGTCTAAAACAATTAAATTATGGAGTTGTCCCAAGGTTACTAGAATATTGCCGTTCAATTGATTGTAGGACAAGTCTAAGTGGAACAAGGAAGAAATATTTCCAAGAGACGATGGAATTATGCCATGGAACAAATTGTGATAGATATCCAAGTATTGTAACTGTTCAAATTGGCCTAACCAATCTGGAATTGATCCTTCAAAATTATTATACCTTAAATCTAAGTACTTGAGATTTTGAAGATTGAGCAAAGACTTCGGCAATTGTCCGTAGAAATTGCAATCATAAAGGTCAAGCTCATGGATGTGATTGGTGATATTAAAGAATGAATCAGGTAATTTTGACTTCACCGTATAAAAGTTTTCAGAAAGATCAAGAACTTCAAGTGACGTAAAATTGACATAATCAAGGGAAGGAAAATCTCTTAATCCACAATATCTCAAGTGTAACTCAGAGAGTGAAGGAAGCATGGCTATATGCTGGAGCCATTTGGTATCATCTCCAATATCACTGCCAGTGAGGTTAAGATATTTTAAAGAAGAAAGTTGGGAAAGCCAATGAAGGTCATTTATGACTAAATCATGATTATATGAAAAGTCAAGATAAAGCAGAGCAACAAAGAAACTTGTTGAGTGATTGGAAGGAGTGACAAGTGATTGGTTGTGAAATTTGTGAGCATCAAAGGGAGGTTTGGAGATTTGGCATGGTGCCATACTCACAGTTTCAAAGTCATTGTCGCTCAAGTCCAAGTGGTTGAGAAATTCAAGTTGAAGCACACACAGATTAATCTCACCTCCTAATGAATGATTGAAGAGAGAAAGCTCTGTGACTCTTCTGGTGATGTTGTGGCAGTGAACTCCCTCCCATAAACAGCAGTCTTTTTCAACACTCCAAGATGAGAGTTGGTTGGTCGGATCGACCACTCCTTGTTTGAAGATGAAAAGCAGACTTTGATCATTTTCATCGCAACTGATTACCCTGTTTAATGTTGTTGCAAATAACAGAAACAAGAAAAGAAAAGATATTTGTGAAGCGAAGCTCGCCATTGTCGTAAGTGAGTTCGAGTATGATGGCCTCAATGAAGTCTTTACATTTGATATGTGTGTGTGTGTGTGAATGTTTATAGACACACGCGCGTATATTGGAAAATCTAAAGTAAACAAAAACTTAAATGCCTTAAAAAATTGATAACCACATGATATTTCTTATTATCAAGTCTACTAATATCTTTAAGTCTTCCCGTCTTTTCAATACAAAATCGTGTCATGAATAAGAAAATACCACAGATATAATATATGACATATTTAGATCCTTTTAAAGTTAGCAGGCGTTAGGGAAAAACTGGAGAAAATTATGCGCAAAAACATTGAAGGCTAATAGCTCAATGATTTTATTTTATTTTTAAAATGTTTGAAAACAAAACAAATCCTACATGGGCTCCACATGGAGATTAAAGAATCATCATCACTATTTTATGACTTATAAATAAAATAACTTATGACAAATTTTGCATTTTATATTATTATTAATTATAAAAGGAGTATAAGGAGTATACAAACACGCACTCACGTAATGAACTCAAAGCGAATTAATTTTATTTATTTTTGTTTTAGTCCAGAAGTGAATAAATTAATTCAGATAATCAAAATTTGAATAAATATTTTGCTCTGAAGTTTGATTTTCTTGGATAAAAAATTCGACAAAATTTTAGTATGACCGGAAAATAATAAACCTTTTCTTATAAAATTTAATATAACCCAAAAAAATCATAATAATTCCGTTCGGACTCCAACTTTTCCTTTTATTCTTTTTAGCTTCCTTTTTTTTTTTGCCGTAATTCTATTTAGCTTATTTATTGCTTGCTGATTACTCCTTTCCTTCCTATTCACATGCCTTCCAAATACACGACACGTACATTCATAACAAAACTAAATGCCTTAGCTAAAATTTAATATAAATTCAGGCTTTAATAGGTTCAAAGAAAAATTGATCCTATATGCAAAATATTTGACTGGCGTCTAGATTTGATCATTTATGCTTTCTTGAACTGTGTTTAATTTGAATACATTATACTCCTCTGGTCCTTAATAGAGGACTTAATTATTAAGTTGATTTTGATCCTAAATATAAGACTTTTTTCTCATATTTATCCTTATAAATACTCCCTCAACCATAATTAAGTAAAAAATGAAGGAAGGATATTAAGAAAGATGATTACAGTGTTTTAGAAAAAACATGTTATATTTTTTATAATTAACTAACTTACTTAACTTCTTTAATCTAATTAAATTAGTTAAATGCGTCTTATATTAAGGACCAGAGGAGTATAATGTAGGTTTGCATGAAAAAATACTGTAGAAAGTTTGCAT
The DNA here is from genome assembly GCF_004799145.2 of Neltuma alba. Classification (NCBI taxonomy): domain Eukaryota; kingdom Viridiplantae; phylum Streptophyta; class Magnoliopsida; order Fabales; family Fabaceae; genus Neltuma; species Neltuma alba. Next base: position 154,217 of record NW_021633454.1, read on the forward strand.
TCATTCATTATCTTTACTCCAAACACACCACAAAATCAGAGCTCTAAATTCGAATTACATTGTACGTTGAAATAACAAAGCAAATGAAATTTTCAAAATGAACCTGTCATCATGATTTATTTGAGCAGAATTAATTCAATTAAGTCTTTAGTTAGATTACATGGTCACGAAGTACATATATAAGTTGTGAAAAATGAAAATCATTACAAATAAATTGCTTATGAGAAAATATTGAAAAAAAAATAAAAATGGATAAAAAATCTATAACCACATTTTTTTTATGGTCAAGTCTTCTAATACTTTCAAGTATTCCCATATTTTCAAAAAAAAATGGAATATTAATACATCCATTTTCATATCATTTCCCATTCATATTCAATTTCCGCAACCAAACTGTGTGAACATTTCAAAGATAAAAGTCCCTTAAGCAATAAATTAAACGATTTTTTTCCATCCAATTAGGGGTTTTCATTGAACGCAACTTTGAGCCTTTAAAATAAGAAAAATATCCTATGAATTATTATTTAGACCTTTTATGTTCAATTCAGACCATAACAATATCACATGTGGTGTTAGAGAGAAACTGCACACAATCATATAAATCTTGAAACGATTGTTTTGGGGATGTTTTTAATTTCGAACGAGAGTGTTTGCAAATAATTCACACATAAGGCAAATTTTTTTTGTTATTTTAGCTATAAAATGAACAAATTAATGTATTCTCTATATCTTGATTTCAGCTATATATATAAATATATATAATATCTTGAAACAAATATTCGTTTTTGCATCATAAAGTCTGTTTTAAGTAGAAAGTTTTTGGAGCTAAGAGGCGGAGAGAAAATTTGCAAATCTTTGAGTGTGACCTAAAATTTAAGTTTACATCTACATTTCAAAAAAAAAATTGCATATAACTTTTCAAAACATCAAAGATTTAAAAAAATAAAACAGAGAAGACACAATTAGATTATAAGGTCATCCAACAGGATTGGGTTTAGCAGAAGAGGCTAATCCTTCAAAACGTGACAAACTAATGTTCAAATCTCTATTGAGAGAAGGTCTGCATTTAGTGGCAGACAGTGCCTTAAATAGGATTATCTCTAATAAAAGAATACTTATGTGTCAAAAAAAAAAGATTGTAGGTTTAGATTAATAAATTTAAAATGTTTACATTATGACAAATGGTGAAATTAAGTATTTTGGAATTTTTAATGAAATATTCTTGAAGGTATTAAAAATTGGACTAAAAAGTGTTTCTTTTGAAAATAGAGGCGACCTTTAGTAAATTAGAGAAAGGATGTCATTGTATTTTTTTTTCCCCATGAAATAAGGATATTTCCAAGTCACATTAAACTTGAGTCTAATCCCTTTCGGGCCTAAAGGAGTTAAGGAATAAGCCTCTCAATAAGTGTGCTTCTTGAGATTTGAACTTGTGTTCTTTTTCTTACAGAGGTGAGGCTGTTATCACCTCAACCAACAGCTTGTTGATGATGTTATTGTATTTTACTTTTATTTAACATTTTTTCCCGGTAAAAAGGTGATTGAAAAATTAAAGAAAAAAAGAATGTATGTGACATGTTGAAGAGATTGTCTTGTCCACATAACACTTTTAAAAGTCTTCGCTTCAAATTATACTCAGTTTCAGTCATTTACTCATTAATAATTTTACCGGAGCTTTCACTCTTATCATCTCTTATCATCTATCATATATTCAGATCCTTCTAAAGTTAGTAGGTGTTAGGGAAAAACTGGAGACAATTATGTATGAAAATATCGAAGGCCAATGGCTCGGTATTTTTTTTTTATTTTAAAAATGTTTGCAAACAAAACAAATCCTATATGGGCTCCATGGGTGGCATGCAACTTAATAGAATAATCAGTACTATTTTATGACTTAAAAATAAAATGAATTATTATAAATTTTGTTTTTAATTAATAAAGGAGTACACTTACTCAAGTATTGAGTCAGAGTGAATTAATTTTATTCAATTTTATTTTGGTCCCGAAATGAATAAATTAATTCATATCATTGAAATTTGAATAAATATTTGTGATCTGAAATTTGACTTTTATAAATAAAAATTTGGACAAAATTTTAGTAAAGATGAGTAACCGGCGGGTTGGACAGTCTAGGGGTCATCCCGTAGCCCACCCATTTAAATTTAAACAGGTACGGGCTAGTCCGCATCCGTTAAAAACTCATTTAAGCATTCATTTTCATATTATTTTCTATTACACAAACACATAAATGTCTAAAAAATCTATAACCATATTTTTTTTTTATGGTCAAGTCTTCTAATACTTCTAACTCTTCCCATCTTTTAGAGGAATGAATATTAATGCATTCATTTTCATATCATTTTTCATTACACAAATATTTAAATGTCTAAAAAATCTATAGCCATATATATATATATATATATATATATTTTAATGGTGAAGTCTTCTAATACTTCCAAGTCTTCTCATCTTTTAGAGAAAAAAATTAGAATATTAATACATTCATTTTCATATCATTTTTCATTACACAAACATTTAAATGTCTAAAACATCTATAACCTTTTTTTTTTTATGGTCAAGTTTTCCAATCTTTTAACAGAAAAATTGGAATATTAATGCATTCATTTTCATATCATTTTTCATTACCCAATCATTTAAATGTCTAAAAAATCTATAGCCATATTTTTTTTTTTTTATGGTCAAGTCTTCCAATACTTCCAAGCCTTCACATCTTTTAGAAGAAAAATTAGAATATTAAAGCATTCATTTTCATATCATTTTCCATTCTTATCTTCTTTTCCAATTTCTACAACCAAATTGCAAGGAATAAATTAGAGGATTTTTTTTTTCATTCAATTAGATGTTTTCTAGGAATGCAACTTTTAGCTTTTAAATTAAGACAAATATCTTATAAATTATCATTTAAACTTTTTGTGTTCAGTTCATATTATAACAACAGGGCGTTTTAACATGTTTAAAAGTGCTTTCTAAAAGCACATTTTCTTAAATTGAGATAAACTTCTCCACATATTTATTTTATATATTATAAAATTACTCTTAAAATCATGGTTTGATTTCATCCTAACACCCTATTTTAGGATGTTTAGTTTGCAAATAATCTTGAAAGGACATGTGATATTTTATGGTGACCCGCAATGTTAATAGAGACATTGGCCTATTCAAAACGCTAATGTGAAGTCTTCTCCCAAAACATACTCAAGTTCAGTCTCCACTAATTAATGAAAATATTGGAAAAATCAAATGTACACAAACATTTATATGGCTAAAAAAATCTATAATAATATATAAACAAGTCTTCTAATACTTCCAAAGTCTTCTTATCTTTTTGATCGAGAAAAATTTGAAATGTTAATATATTCATTTTCATATCATTTTTTAATTTCTGGTCACAACCAAATCTTTTAAGCACATTCAATAGACACCAGACACATAAGCAATAAATTAATTTTTTTCCAATTCAATAAGAGATTTTTCTGTGAATACAACTTTTAGCTTTTAAAATAAGAAAAATATCCTATAAATTATTATTTAGACCTTTTATGTTCAGCTTTATGTTCAGTTCATATATTGGTAACAACATCAATGACATGTGGTGTCCCAGAGAAACTACACACAATCATATAAATCTTGAAAAACAATCATTTTGGTGATGATATTTCTTCTCTCTCTCTCTGTTTTTTTTTTTAAAGTTTTGGTGATGTTTTTAATTCCAAACGAGAATGTTTGCAAATAATTCACACATAAAACAAATATATATATTTTATTTTAGCTTTGAAGTGATCAAATCAATACACTACCTCATATTCTTAATATAAGAGTTAGATAATTAATTTATAAATATTAAGAAAATTAGTTTAGTTATTTGTAATAAATAAATATTATTTTTCTTGAAATATCATTACTAATCATATATGCATTGGAACTATAATTTGATAGAAATTCCTTAAATGTACAATGATTATAAGGTTATTTGAGAGTAAAATAAATAAATACTAGAGACAAAGTATACTAGGATCTTATATTTTAAATTAAATCAAATTTTTAACTAATTCTTAAGCTACTGTGATCAGTACTCAAACTGGTTGCATTGTTACTGACAATATTTCAATCTTTTTGCTTATTAATGGAACCCAACATAAAGCTTCCATTCTTATCGTCTCTTTCAGTTTCCTTTGGTAGAAGAGATTCTCAATTAAGATTCTCAATTGAAGGTGACTTCTAGTTAAACTGATGCAACCCTTTTACTAGTTAAAACAGGTGCTTAATGATAATAAGTGATCATAAATCAAGTTATTTTACTCATCCGTAGTGCGCAACTACGTATTAATTTAATTATTTATGTTTTCTTCAACTCTATTTAATTCGAATACATTTTAAACACACACGAATATAACATAGGTGGGCAAAAACAACTATTGTAGAAATGTGGCATTCATTCACTATATTTACTCCAAACACACCACAAAATCATACCTCCTCTCAAATTCAAATTATATTATAATTTGATATAACAAAACAAATGAAATTTTCAAAATGAAACCGTACGTCATCACTATTTGTTTGAGGGGAAATCAAGTCTTTATTATTTAGGTTACATGGTCATGATGTACATAAGTTGTGAAAAATGAAAAATCATTGTTGGAAAATTAAAAAAAAAAAATGACAATCATTACAAGTAAAGTGTTTATTAGAAAATATTGGAAAAACAAAAAGTACACAAACATTTAAATGTCTAAAAAATCTATAACCATATATTTTTTATGATCAAGTCTTCTAATACTTCCAAGTCTTCCCTTCTTTTAGAGAAAAAAATTAGAATATTAATGTATTCATTTTCATATCATTTTCCATTACACAAATATTTAAATGTCTAAAAAATCTATAACCATATTTTTTTATGATCAAGTCTTCTAATACTTTCAAGTCTTGCCAGTTTTTAGAGAAAAAATTGGGATATTAATGCATTTATTTTCATATCATTTTCCATTACACCAACATTTAAATGTCTAAAAAATCGATAACCATATATTTTTTTTAATAGTCAAATCTTCTAATACTTCCAACTCTTCCCATCTTTTAGAGGAATGAATATCAATGCATTCATTTTCATATCATTTTTCATTACACAAATATTTAAATGTCTAAAAAATCTATGGCCATATATTTTTTTTAATAGTCAAATCTTCTAATACTTCCAACTCTTCTCATCTTTTAGAGGAATGAATATCAATGCATTCATTTTCATATTATTTTTCATTACACAAATATTTAAATGTCTAAAAAATCTATGGCCATATATATATATATATATATATATATTATGTTCAAGTCTTCTAATACTTCCAAGTTTTCTCATCTTTTAGAGAAAAAATTGGAATATTCATACATTCATTTTCATATCATTTTCTATTACACAAATATTTAAATGTCTAAAAATCTATAACCATATTTTTTTATGATCAAGTCTTCTAATACTTTCAAGTCTTGTCATTTTTTAGAGAAAAAATTGGAATATTAATGCATTCATTTTCATATCATTTTCCATTACACCAACATTTAAATGTCTAAAAAATCTATAACCATATATTTTTTTTAATGGTCAAGTCTTCTAATACTTCCAACTCTCCCTATCTTTTAGAGGAATGAATATTAATGCATTCATTTTCATATTATTTTCCATTACACAAATATTTAAATGTCTAAAAAATCTATGGCCATAAATATATATATATATATATATTATGTTCAAGTCTTCTCATACTTCCAAGTTTTCCCATCTTTTAGAGGAAAAATTGGAATATTCATGCATTCATTTTCATATCATTTTTCATTACACAAACATTTAAATGTGTAAAAAAATCTATAACCATTTTTTGATGGTCAAGTTTTCTAACACTTGTAAGTCTTCCCATCTTTTAGCGAAAAAATTAGAATATTAATGCATTCATTTTCATATCATTTTCTATTACCCAAACATTTAAATGTCTAAAAAGTCTATAGCCATATATATTTTTTTATGGTCGAGTCTTCTAATACTTCCAAGTCTTTGTATCTTTTAGAAGAAAAATTGAAATATTAATGCATTCATTTTCATATTATTTTCCATTCTTATCTTCTTTTCCAATTTCTACAATCAAATTGTAAGGAATAAATTAGAGGACCTTTTTTTTTCCCCATTCAATTAGATGTTTTCTGGGAATGCAACTTTTAGCTTTTAAATTAAGAAAAATGTCCTATAAATTATCATTTAAACTTTTTGTGTTCAGTTCATATTATAACAACGGGGTGTTTCAACATGTTTAAAAGCGCTTTCTAAAAGCACATTTGCATAAATTGAAATAAATTTCTCCACATATTTATTTCGTATACTATAAAATCACTCTTAAAATGATGGTTTGATTTCATCCAAACATCTCATTTTAGAATGTTTAGTTTGCAAATAATCTTAAAACGACATGTGATGTTTTATGGTGACTAGCAATATTGATAAAGACGTTACCCCATTCAAAATGCCAATGTAAAGTCTTCTCCCAAAATATACTCAAGTTCAGTCTCCACTAATTAATGAAAATATTGGAAAAATCAAATGTACACAAACATTTATATGGCTAAAAAATCTATAACCATATATAAACAAGTCTTCTAATACTTCCAAAGTCTTCCCATTTTTTTGATCGAGAAAAATTTGGAATGTTAATATATTCATTTTCATATCATTTTCCAATTTCTGGCCACAACCAAATCGTTTAAACACCTTCAAAAGATACCAGATGCATAAGCAATAAATTAATTTTTTTTCCATTTAATAAGAGGTTTTCTATAAATACAACTTTTAGCTTTTAAAATAAGAAAAATATCTTATAAATTATTATTTAGACTTTTTATGTTTTGTTCATATTGTCACAACATCAATGACGTGTTACAGAGAAACTGCACACAATCCTAAAAATCTTGAAACGATCGTTTTGGTGATGGCTTTTCTTCTCTCTTTGTTTTTTTTAAAATAGTTTTGGTGATGTTTTTAATTCCAAACGAGAATGTTTGCAAATAATTCATGCATAAATCAATTTTTTTGTTTGTTTTAGCTTTGAAATGATCAAATCAATGCACTACCTCATATTCTTAATATAAAAGTTAAATAATTAATTTATAAATATTAAGAAAATTAGTTGAATTATTTATAATAAATAAATGTTGTCTTTCCTAAAATATTATTACTAGTCATATATATATTGAAACTATAATTTGATAGAAATTCCTTAGATGTGTAATGATTATAAGGATATTTGAAAGCAAAACGAATAAATAATAAAGATAGGGTATATTATGATCTTATATTTAAATTAAATTTTTAACTAATTCTTAAGGTACTTTAATAAGTACTCAATCTGGTTGCATTGTTACTAACGATATTTCAATCTTTTAGCTCATTAATGGAACCCAACATAAAGCTTCCATTATTATCATCTCTTTTAATTTCCTTTGGTAGAGGAGATTCTCAACTAAGATTCTCAGCTGCTGCAGGTGACCCCTAATTAAAATGATGCAACCCTTTTACCAGTTAAAACAGGGTGATAATAAGTGATAATAAATCAAGTTATTTTACTCATCCTCACCGTGCAACTGCTTTACCGGGAAGGGGAGTATTGTATTATATTGTGATAGTAATTGACACATTAGATTCTCTAAGTACATCACCAATTCATCATACCTCATTGGAGCAACTTTGGAAAATATTTAACGATACATTTGAATTATTTTATGATGATTTATCTAACATGCACATCACCGAATGTCTCTGATTTAAAGACCCATTGACAAAACTCGTCTGGGGTTTTTTTTTTAAGAAAAAAAAAATCATTCACACCTTTTGAAAGAGGCACTACATCAAGTTACCCAATATTTGGTGATACAAAATCACAATTCAAAATTCTATTTTGTTACGTGATTTTGAGCCCATGTATGTTGGTTCTTGACACAAACAGAAAAGAGGAAAAAACCAATATTAGTTGAGCCTCTCTTACATAACCAATCAAGATTTAAATTCCTATTCACATTTAAAATTTGACAAAGCCTCAAATATAATTGCTGAGCTCAAAAAAAAAAAACAAAGAGAAGAGGGAAAAAGTTAATACACGAGCAAATTAAAGAAATTTTGAAGGGGGAAAACTAACGGGTCCTGTCTTAGAAAGAGAATGTTAAGTTACTCCACTGGTAATGCCAGAGGTCTAACTTGTAAATCTCAAAGACAAAGCGTCCTCGTTTAATTGCAAAAGACTCAAATTACAGTAAAATCAATATTTAAACTTACCTGCTCTATAAATGATTTATAAAACCCCGATAACCATTGTTGGGGGGGGGGGGACGAAAACTAGATAAATAGCAAAAGACAAACATATTTTTTGTTCACAACATGTGAATAACATTTCTTGCTAAGTTGCTATAAACCATATATCATATGTTGATCTTTGAGATTATTGTAAACAGATTTTAAATGGGTTGTATAGAATAGCTAAGATATGTATGATATGATACATCAATGTCTCTGTTCTTCCGAACAGCATATGGCAAACTGGAACAGAGCGACTAACATGTTAGAGAGATGACACTTGTACAATAAATCCGATAATCTATTTAAAATCAAAAACCCTTTGCAATCCTGTCATTCCATGAGATTTTGTTTGGTGACAACTGGGAAATAGAGAGTAGTGTCATTCTACAAGATTAACCATTGGCTTAGCGACATATGATCTTTTTCCAGGGAGACGCTTTATAGAGGTAAATTGTTGAGAGTGCTTGACCGCCTTAAATGTCACAAACATACATAAGGAGAAGTGAGATCCAAGATTCCTACAAAAATAAAATTGTAACCAATTACAAGCATTTTAAAGGTGGGAAATAGAGTTGTACTTCAGTAAAAGCCTCAAGCATTCCCACTAACAGCTTCAATCTCAGCATCTTGTGCCGCATGTCACCTATCCGCGGTTTGTCTGGTTGAACCATAGAAGTAATGTTCATCTCCAAAGTAATTAATTGGGTCAATAATATACCCAACAGGTGCTTTTCCAAATGGTCGCAGCAACCTTTAGTGCAACCTAAAGCATTTTGGGTTCCCAAAAAAAAAAAAGAACACAAGTCATTTTGGATAACTAGAGAAATTTGACGTAAATCCTTGAGAATATTGTAATTCCAAAGGTTTCTTGCATTGAACAAGCAAGCTCTGTTTGAGCAGACGCTTCAACCATGGCATGCTTCCGAATGTTCCATCTTGCCTCTGAACAACAATGTAATTCACTGCTCTTTAAAACCATTTTCTTTAACAGCTTGGCAGCCAACAATGCTGAAGGCTTCCTTTCTCCCATGATTGACCACAAAATAGCTACAGACGCCTTCTATCTCAATCTTCTTTACCTCCTTATATGTACTAACTATATCATGTACAGGTAGAGTACTGGCCAAGTGCACAAGGGAGTCTGAGAAGGGACATAGCTGATGAGAAGGAAAGAGAAGTGTACTAACTATAAATTAGTTTTGCACTGAGGAATATAATGGACATTGTCTAGGAGAAGGAAACAGCAGGCCCTGCGTCTAAGTTATTAAAGAAGGAAAAGCCAGTTTAGAAGGCCATCAAAGCGCAATGACTACTTTAAAGTTGAAGAAGAGGTCACATGTGTTGATAACAGAGGCGTGGCAATATTTGTTCTGAAATTACCAAACAGCCCATGAGCACATTCGTTCATGAAATTACCAAAACAACCCTCCCTCTACTGCTGACCGTTGATGTCAAGTTGTTGTCGACGATGACGATTCAGTCGTCGTTCTACTTGATCCATCACACGTGGCACCATTATTATGATGTGTTTGACACTGTTGGGTCATTATTCTGTTAATATAAGTCGACATGGGGACTTTTACGATCACTACTTAAAGGATATTCAGTTGAAAAAGAAACTAGCATAAGTACACGCGGATATTCTGATAAACCATTATTACAAACTCTTATTTTGTCACTATTTCGCTAAATTTAAGATAAACAAAGAACATTAATTAGAAGGAAACACTGGAGCCCTTAGCCAAGTATAACCGCAGCAAAGCATCCTAGCTATTCCCTGAAGCAGAATATGAGACTCGAATTTGAGACAAAGGCATTGGAAAAGTAGTAGATACATAGATCGGATCTGTCTTCAAAGAGGCTGCACCCACCGCTTGATCTGCTGTAGTTGTGTCCCACAGACAAAGCATGTTGAACAATAAACATAAGAAAAACCAGCAAAGAACTAAATTTGTTTAACCAAAAGAAGAAAAAAGAAGATAAACTTTCATGCCATAAAGGAGAGATACGACTTTTTTTTTGGGGAAATATATGATAGCTAATCCATTTCCTCAATAGCAACTTAATTTGTTCCAACTATCCGACCGAAATGTTTAAGCATGAGGGCCATGTTGACAAAAAGTTGATCAACCAAACTGTCAAATAATGGGAAAAATTTATGTCTCCGTGCTCTAATGAGAAAGAGAGAACCACAAATTCCCCAAAAACCTGCTGCCAACCCAACTCCCATCCCAAGATACAATGACTTGAGAAAGATGTCATCTTCATTTTCTTCGGCCAGCTTTAAGTTGTGAACTTCTTCTTTCTTGTTACACTTATTTGGAAGAGGGTCTCCACAAAGTTGAAGATTGCCAACAAAACACCAAAAATCAAAACTCTGAATTTGAGTCCCTAAAGGGATTTGTCCAGTGAAATTATTGTATGAGAGGTTCAAGTAAGCAAGAAAAGATATATTAGAGATGGCTGAAGGAATTTTTCCATGAAGTCTGTTGTGGCTGAGATCAAGAGATTCCAATTTTTCATGCCTCCAATTTCTTTGGGAATCTTTCCACTCAAATGGTTTTGAGACAAGTTCAAAGATTGCATTTGACTCATACTAAATAGCTCTTTAGGAATTTCTCCAGACAAATTGTTAGAGGAAAGATCAATTATCCACAAAAACAAAATGTCAGCATAATCTAATTCTCTTCCTTTAGTATATATGTTTATAGTTTCTGCCCACAAAAGCTGATCAGTTGAATCCATAATGTTATATAAGCAATGAGATATGGATCCAAAAGGATTATTATCACCAAGATCTAATATCATAAGAGAAGAGAGATTGCACAATTGTAATGGAATCTCACCAACAAATTGGTTGGCCCTCAACTTGAAAACTACCAAACGCGGAGGCATTGTAGTTGGCAAACTTCCAGAAAATTCATTTCCCTCCAAAAGAAGGTATTGCAAATTTGTCCAATTTGATATGTCTAATGAAAATTCGCCAAAGAAATTGTTATCACGTAAATCCAATATCCAAGGATTCAATGAGGCCATGGAGGGAGGAACTTTACCCTCTAGCTCATTACCCCTCAAATTAAGGTATTCTAATCGTTTCCCATTAACCCAACAGTCAGGAATTGCTCCACTTAAATGATTATGTGATAAGTCCAAATAAGACAATATGCTTTCCTTCTCACTCTCTAGTTGGCACAATAATAAGAAAATAGAGCCTGACAAAGAATTGTGAGATACATCAAAGTGAGAGATAATTGTTGACAGTGTGACATTGGATATGTCATCACTGATCATGCTGTTTGACGAATCAACATAATCAATTCCTGTTACAAACCTCCAAAACACATCAGCATCAATTATTGAGATCCCTAAGGTAGAAATGTCTAGATATTCTAGAGACTGTTGTGTATATAGCCATGTTAGGATATTAGGCCCTATATTTGTGGTACTCAAATTCAAATGCTGAAGTTGGAATGGTGGGACCCATTTAGGATCAAAGTCAAATTTGAAACCACTTGAACTCAGGTCTAACCATGTCAATTTTGAGAGTTTGGTAAAATTCTTTTTTGAAATAACTCCCACCCAATGATTGCCACCAATGCCTAAAGATTCTAAGTTATGGAGCTCTCCAAGGTTTTTGGGAAGATTTCCACTGAAATGATTATGGGACAAATCTAAGGAAATCAAGGAAGAAATATTTCCAAGACATGATGGAATAGAGCCGCTGAACAAATTACCATAGGTGTCAAAATACTGCATCTGTTCATGTTAGCAAAACCAATCAGGAATTGATCCTATGAGATTATTAAAGCTCAACCTTAAACTTTTAAGGTTTGGAAGCTTGAACAGGTTCTTCGGTACTTGACCATAGAAATCATTGTCAGAAAGCTCAAGATGAGATAGTTTTTGTGTAAAATCAAAGAGTGAATTATGTAATTCTGAGTTGAGCATGTTGTGAGAAAGATCAAGAGTTACCAGTGATGTCAAATTGACATAGCTGAGGGATGAAAAATCTCTCAACTCATAACTGCTCAGATATAACTCAGAAAGCGAAGGTATCAAAGAGATATAATAGTGCCAATTGGTTTCATTTCCAACACTAGAGTAATAAGGTCTAAATATTTTAAAGAAGAAAGTTGAGAAATCCAATGAGGATCATTTATTCGCAAATGATAATTATGCGAAAAATCTAGGTGAAGCAGAGGAGAAGATTTGGAGACTGGCGTTGAGGAATACTCACAAATTCAAATCGATTATGGCTCAGATCCAAGTTTATGAGAAGTTCAAGTTGAAGAAGAGATAGATTAATCCCACCTTGTAAGCCATGGCGAGCTAGATCAAGCTCTGCAACTCTGCCATTGATATCACACAGAACTCCAGACCACAAACAACAATCTTCAGGACTAGTCCATGAAGAGAGTTTGTTTAAAGGATCCACCACTCCTTGTTGGAAGATCAAGAGTGGTCCTCGATCATTCTCGTTGCAACGAATCGCATTGTTTGTTTTACATATGCCTGTTGCAAGCAAAAGAAACAAGAAAACAATTGAAGTCTTTATGTGAGATATATATATATATATATATATATATATATATATGGAGCAAAGTGAACAATTAGTTTTTTAAAGTTTATAACAGGTTAAAAACTAAATAATCAACTAAAAAGCCATTCCTTTTTTTGAGCTTGCAAACACCATCTTAAAATCTCCACTTACCCCTAAATTTAGACATGTTGAATTGTAAATCATAAAATTTTAGTTGTAAATTTGCACTAAGAACCAGTTGTAAATATAATCCCATAAAAACCGCATTCTCCTCTTATATTTACAGTCGGTGCTCATCAGATTGTGTAGGCAATAAGGCTGACCAATTCAATGGTAATTGCAAATTTTTTGTTTTCAGGGGGAGATTAGGCAAGGAAAATAAATTTTTTTATTTTATATTCATATTGATGTCCCTTACAATCAATCATAGAAGTGTAATATAGGAAATGTTAATAATGTAATTGGTTTTACCGATTTTCCCTTTCAAGAGAAGATTAGGTAGGGAATACTATATCTCAAGTTTTGTTTTTATTTTTCAATTTGACCAGTTAATGGCTACGTCTACTTGTTAACAACAAAATTAATTAATTTTGCCCCAAAAACAAAAAAAAAAAAACTACTCCTCCGGTCCTTAATATAAGACCTATTTAACTAATTTGATTAGATTAAGAAAGTTAGGTAAGTTGGTTAATTATAAGAAAAGTGACACATTTTTCCTAAAACATCATAATCATCTTTCTTAATACATCATCTCCCTCTTCTATTTGATTATGATTGAGGGAGTATCCATAGGGGTAATTTAGAGAAAATTGATAAATATGATAAATGGGTCTTATATTTAGGACCAAACTCAACTCAACAATTGGGTCCTATATTAAGGACCGGAGGAGTATTACGCTACATTGTTTTGTAGTGGGACCGATTATAGTTTTTATGTTTTATACTGAGATTAATGCCGTGCCGGCCCCTAATCATTTTGCCTCAATAATGTAACTGGAGGAATCAATCAACAATTTTACTACTAATTTTTTTGCCGGACAGTTTTACTAATGATATCCCATATAATCTTTAGGAACAATGACAAGGAAAAAAAAGTTGAAAATTTGTAAATGCCAAATAAGAAATGTTAACAAAAATTTGTTGTCATTTGCAAATTTAAAATTGTCAATACCAAATAAAGTTGTGTTACTAAACCTGATTTGGAATTTGTAATTTCCAACTTCTTTTTCGGTCATTCTTACTAATCTTTATTTTACATATTAATTTTGTTGGGTCTTGTTTCCACCTAGAGCAGCATTTCTGGAAAAAAAAACCATACATAACAAATCCAAATAGACGTCACACTTACACCAAAAAAAAGGCGTGACGAGTTGAAATATGAGGAGGCCATATTCTTTAGGCTTCATATGAATAAAAAATTTTTTATTCACATATCTAGACTTACTTACAATACTAAATATAAAGCCTTGGAAAATATTTCATAGAATAAAATCACTAGCTTTTTGTAGAAATTTTGACAAAATCTCCCTTAAAAATTGGATTTCTAAAAAATTCTACAAATCAAAATGGAGAAGGGCTAAGTCAAAAACTAATTAATGCAGGAGTTCAAGTGTAATTAAGGAATCTCTCAAACCCTATTATTTGTTAATGACTCTGTTATTTCGTACAGGATAATTCAAAATGAAACAGAGCATCTCAACTATGTGGAACAGAGCAATCACATGAAACACTATTTATCAAAAGTTTCTTAACAATACGAGACACACATACTACACGCACTAATCACTATTATTACAACATATTCTCTTCCCGAAATTCACTAAATTTAAGATAACAAAAGGGCATTCAATAGGCAACATCTGAATCCTTGACCACGCGTAACAGCACTCCTCAGCTTATTCCTTGAAGCAAACTCAATATTTGAAGGAGAGGAACGATCAGAGTAGTGATAGCTGTTTCACTTGCATCCCATATTGAAAAATAAACAAGATAGAACGTAGTCAGCTAAGAATAGAATGTTTTAGCAAGTAGAAGAAGATGCAATGGAAAAAGGAAAATGAAACCTCATTAAAATAATAACATTACTTAAAGAATTAGGGCAGCTAATTTATTACCTCGAGGAAAATTTGTTATTGATATTCAACCAAAGCTTTTGAAACAGAGGGCCAAGGCAACATAAAGTTGATCTGTCAAGTGACCAAACCATTGGAAAAATTTGTGTCTCCATGCTCTGATGAGGAAGAGAGAACCACAAACTCCCCAAAAGCCCACTGCAAATCCAACCCCCATGCCAAGATACAATGACTTTAGAAAGCTGTCATCTTCATCTTCTTCAGCTAGCTTTGAGCCATGAGTTTCTTCCTTTTTGTTACACTTCTTTGGAAGAGGATCTCCACAAAGTTCGGGATTGCCAAGAAAACTCCAAGAATCAAAACTTTGAATTTGGGTTCCCGATGGAATTTGCCCGATGAAATTGTTGTATGAGAGGTTCAAATAAGCAAGAAATGACACATTAGAGATGGTTGAAGGAATTTCTCCGAGAAGTTTATTGTAGCTGAGATCAAGAGATTCTAAGTATTTCATGCCTCCAATTTCTTTGGGAATTTTTCCAGTCAAATAGTTTCGAGACAAGTTCAAGGATAATATTTTACTCATACTAACCAGTTCTTCAGGAATTTCTCCAGACAAGCTATTAGCAGAAAGATCAATAATGCCACGTCCAAAACTTAGAAAACTATCAACTTGATAGGCTAATTTACTTCCTTTAGTAAATATGTGCACTATTGCAATAGACTGATCTATGATATAAGGTAGATGTTTGGCCCAAAAAGGAAGATCAGGTAGATGTTCGATGATGCGTAGGCAGTGAGGTATAGATCCAGAAAGCTTATTTTCAGCAAGATCGATTATGTTCAAATAAGAAAGTTCGCACAAGATTGTTGGAATATTGCCAGTAAATTGATTGGTCCTCAATTTAATAATTCCCAAATTCTCCGCCATTGGAATTGGCAAACTTCCAGAAAACTTATTTCGGTCTAAAAGCAAGTATTCCAAATTTGTCCAATTTAGCTTGTCTAATGAAAATTTTCCAAAGAAACCATTGTCACTCAAATCCAACTTATAAAGATTCAATGAAGTCAATGAGGCAGGGACTTTACCTGTTAGCTTGTTACTCCCCAAATTAAGGTATTTTAATTTTTTCCAATTGTTCCAACAATCGGGAAGTGTTCCACTCAAATTATTATGTGATAAATCCAACACCTCCAAGTTGGTTTCCTTTTCACTCTCTTGATGGCACAATAATGAGAAGATAGATCCTGACAAAGAGTTGTGAGATGCATCAAAGTAGGACATATTTGCTGATATAATGACATTGGATATATTATCACCACCAATCAAGTTGTTTGAAATATCAACTCTACCAATTCTTGATATAAAGCTCCAAAATACATCTGCATCAATGTTTGAAATTCCTGATGCTGAAATATTCAAATCACTTAAAGACCTTTGTGTATATAGCCATGGTGAAACATTATGACCTATGCTCGTGTTACCCAAATACAATGCCTTGAGTTGAAAAGGTGGGACCCATTTAGGATCAATGTCAAATTCAAAACTTGTTGAACTTAAGTCCAGTGATATTAAATTTGAGAGATTAGCAAAATTCTTTTCAGTAAGAGCACCCACCAAGGAATTGTGTCCAACATGTAATAGATTTAAGTTACGGAGTTGTCCAAGGGTTTCTAAAAGGTTGCCACTCAATTGGTTGCAGGACAAGTCTAAGTAGAGCAAGGAAGAAATGTTTCCAAGAAATGATGGAATTACGCCATCAAACAAATTACCTCTGATATCCAAGTATTGCAACTGTTCATATTGGCCTAACCAATCTGAAATCAATCCTTCAAGATTATTAAAACTAAAATCTAAATACTTGAGGTTCTGAAGATTGAGCAAGGACTTTGGTAATTGGCCATGTAAATTGCAAAAACCAAGGTCAAGATGATGGATTTGATGGGTGATATTAAAAAATGAATCAGGTAACTTTGACTTCACTATATAATAATTATAAGAAAGATCAAGAACTTCAAGTGAGGTAAGATTGATATAATCAAGGGATGGAAAATCTCTAAGTCTACACCCACTTAAGTGTAACTTAAAGAGTGAAGGAAGCATGGCTATATGCTGGAGCCATTTGGTATCATCTCCAATATCACTGTCACTAAGGTCAAGATATTTTAAGGAAGAAAGTTGAGAAAGCCAATAAAGGTCATTTATGGCTAAACCATGATTATATGAAAAGTTCAGATAACGCAGAGCAACAGAGAAACTTGCAGAGTGATTGGAAGGAGTAGCAAGTGATTGGTTGTGAAAATTGTGAGCATCAAAGGGAGATTTGGAGATTTGGCATGGTGGCATACTCACAGTTTCAAAGTCATTGTCGCTCAAGTCCACGTGGTTGAGAAATTTAAGTTGAAGCACACACAGACTAATCTCACCTCCTAATGAATGATTGAAGAGAGAAAGCTCTGTGACTCTTCCGGTGATGTTGTGGCAGTGAACTCCCTCCCATAAACAGCAGTCTTCTTCAACACTCCAAGATGAGAGTTGGTTGGTTGGATCAACCACTCCTTGTTTGAAGATTAAAAGCAACCTTTGATCATTTTCATTGCAACTCATCACCCTGTTTAATGTTGTTGCAAATAACAGAAACAACAAAAGAAGGGAAATCTGTGAAGCGAAGCTAGCCATTGTGGTAAGTGAGTTTGAATATGATGGCCTCAATGAAGTCTTTACATTATATATATATATATATATATATATATATATGTATGTATATGTATGTATGTAGACACACACATATATTGGAAAATCTAAAGTAAACAAAAACTTAAATGCCTTAAAAAATTGATAACAGCGTGATATTTCTTGTTGTCAAGTCTAATAATATTTCTAAGTCTCCCCGTCTTTTCAATAGAAAATCGCGTCATGAATAAGAAAACACCACAGATATAATACATTAATATCATATATATTTAGATCCTTTTAAAGCTAGCGGGTTTTATAAAAAAACTGGAGACAATTATGTGTAAAAATATTGAAGGCTAATAGCTCAGTGATTTTATTTTATTTTTAAAATGTTTGAAAACAAAACAAATCCTATATGGGCTCCATGAATGGCATGGAGCTTAAAGAATAATCACCACTATTTTATGACTTATAAATAAAATAACTTATGGCAAATTTTATATTTTATATTGTTATCAATTATAAAACGAGTCCACAAACACGCACTCACTTAATGAACTCAAAGTGAATTAATTTTTTTTTTTAGTCCAGAAGTGAATAAATTAATTCAGATAATCGAAATTCTAATAAATATTTGCTCTGAAGTTTGATTTTCTTGGATCAGAAATTGGACAAAATTTTAGTATGACCCGAAAATAATAAATCGTTTCTTATAAAATTTAATATAACCCAAAAAAAATCACAATAATTCCGTTCGGACTCCAACTTTTCCTTTTTATTCTTTTTAGCTTTTTTTTTGCCGTAATTCTATTTAGCTTATTTATTTATTGCTTGCTGATTACATTTCCTTCCTATTCACATGCCTTCCAAATACACGACATGTACATTCATAACAAAACTAAGTACCTGAGCTAAAATTTAATATACATTCGGGCTTTAATAGGTTCTAAAAAAAATTGATCCCATATACAAAATATTTAATTGGCGTATAGATTTTACTTCTTTGTTTCTAAATATAAGATCCACTTTATAGTGTAATTTATACTACAAAGTAGGTCTTATATTTAGCATCGAAGTAGTATCATTTATGTTTTCTTGAACTGTGTTTAATTTGAATACATTATACTATCCGGTCCTTAATATAAGACCTCGTTTGACTTTTTGTTTGGTCCTAATTATAAGACCCCAATTCTGTCTATCATATTTATGCATTTTTTCCAAGATAGTCCTTCTAATAATGATATTCTAGCCAATATACTTAACTAGTAAGGATATTTTAGGAATGACAACATTTATTTATTACAAATAACTAACTTATTATTTCATTAATCTCCTCAACTAAGTCAACTGGGTTTTATAATTAGGACATAGTATATATTTAATGTAGGTTTGCAAGAAAAAATTACCGTCGAAAGTTTGCATTAATTCACTATCTTTACTCCAAACACATCACAAAATCAGAGCTCTAAAATTCAAATGACATTGTACGTTGAAATAACAAAGCAAATGAAATTTTCAAAATGAACCTGTCATCATGATTTATTCGAGTAGAATTAATTCAATTAAGTTTTTATTTATATTACATAGTCACGATGTGCATATATAAGTTGTGAAAAATGAAAATCATTACAAATAAATTGTTTATAAGAAAATATTGAAAAAATAAAAAATGGATAAAAAACCTATAACCATTTTTTTTAATGGTCAAGTCTTCTAATTCTCCCCAAGTCTTTCCATCTTTTCAAGAAAAAATTAGAATATTAATACATTCATTTTCATATCATTTTCCATTCGTATCCTCTTTTTTTTATTTCCATAACCAAATAGTTTGAACGCTTCAAAAGATAAAAGTCGTTTAAGCAACAAATTAAAGTTTTTTTCCCCATTCAATTAGAGGATTTCTGCGAATACAACTTTTAGCTTTCAAAATAAGAAAAATATCGTATGAATTATTATTTAGACCTTTTATGTTCAGTTCATATTATCATCGACAACAACATCAATGACATGTGGTGCCATGGAGAAAGTGCAAACAATTATACTACCTCTAATCCTAATTATAAGACCTTATTTGTAAACTACAAACTGTTTTAGATGTTTTTAGTACTTTAGTTTTTTCAAATTAGTTAACTAGGTTTCATTAATGCCCTTCCCAGAATGCTTATAAAGTCTTCGTCCCAAATTATACTCAATTTGAGTCTCTGGTCATTAATGAAACCCATCAAGAAGTAGCTTCCGTTGTTATCATCCCTTTGGATTTCTTTCGGTGGAAGAGATTTTGCCAATTTTTCCAAAAATCATTTTCTACCAAATTGCATTAATTAGTCCAAGAGCAATTACCCATGTTGCAATATGTTTTTTTTCAAGTCTTTAATCCTTTCCCAAGAAACTTCACAATTCTCAACTGTGGAATTTATTGGGACCCATACTAACTTGGATCATGCCAAAGAAGATTTAACATATTGAATTCACTGCCCCTTCATGACGCTTGTAAAGTCTTTGTCCCAAACTATGCTCCATTTCGATCTTTCTACTTATTAATGGAACCCATCATAAGGCTTCCATTCTTATCATCTCTTTCAATTCCTTTGGTAAAAGAGATTCTCACCTCTAGTTAAATTGGTACTGGTACAACTTACCAGTTAAAACAGATGCTCAATGATAATAACGGAAATCAAAAGGAAGGGGAGTAATGTAATATACTGTGGCAGTAATTGAAACAACAAATTCTCTAAGTCCATCGCCAATTCATCATAGCTCATTCGAGCAACTTTGGAAAATATTTTATGTATCGTGATGAACGACACATTTTAATTATTTTATGATGATTTTTCTCTCCCCATTGGCGAAATTTGTCTGGGATATTTTTTTTTCAGAGAAAAAAGTCATTCACACCCTTTGAAAGAGGCACTAAATCAAAATTCTGCACAATTTATTCTTTTTTGGCCAAATGCACAATTCAAAATTCTACTCTGTTGCGTGATTTTCTCTTCTGGGATTATGTGCTTTTTATTTTTGACAATTGTGCTGTAAGTTTCAGTATGATGGCTTCCATGAAGTCTTTTCTTTATATAAATGGCATAAAAAATGGATAACCGCGTGATATTTCTTATTGTCAATTCTACTAATAATGTTTCCAAGTCGTCCCGTCTTTACAATAGAAAATCGTGTCATGAATTGAATGCATGCAATTCTTACCGTTTTCAATTTCCAAAAGCAAATTGAATTACTGGATATTTTTAACTACATCTTTTTCCCCAACATCATGAATAAGAAAATACCACAGATATAATCTATTATATATTTATATCCTTTTAAAGTTAGTAGATGTTTGGTAAAAACTGGGGACAATTATGTATAAAATAAAAATAGAGGGTCAATACTCGGTGATTTTTTTTTTTTTAATGTTTGCAAACAAAACGAATCCTCTCTGGGCTCCATGAATGGCATGGTGCTTAAAGAATAATCAACACTAGTTTATGACACAAATAAAATAACTTATTATAAATTTTATATTTTATATTATCAATTATCGAAGTCGTATACACACACCTTCACTCATGTATTGAAGTCAAAGTGAATTAATTTTATTTATTTTTTAATCCAGAAATAAATAAATTAATTCGGATCGTTGAAATTTGAATAAATATTTGAGCCCTAAAGTTTGATTTTTATGTATAAAAAATCGGACAAAATTTTAGTAAGGCCTGAAAATAATAAAGTGTATGTACAATTTCTTATAATACTTAATATAACCAAAAAATATAAAAATTGCGTATAACTTCCATAAAAAGAAATTGTTAATTCCTTTCTTTCCTTTCCTATCCACATGCGTTCCACTCTCCAAATTCGTGAGCGAAATTTTAAAAGATAATAACCCATTGCTTAAAAATTATTGAAAAATTAAAAGGTTTATATAATTTTTAGTTTCCTAAGTTTGTTCTCATTCTCGTTTTAGTCTGTTGGTTTCAAACTATAAATTTTAGTCCCTCAAAAAGCAAAATGGTCTAATTTTTTTTGGAATAATATGGATTAATGTTTTAAATAGAAAAAAATTTCAGAAATTAAAACTTATGATTTAAAATTTAAGAGACCAAAACTAAAATGAAAACAAATTTTAGAGATAAAAAATTATATTAATCTAAAATAAAAGGTAAACGAGCATTTAAATATGTAATAAAATTGAGAACCACATATTTTTTAACGGTCAAGCCTTCCGGAGGTAAAATTAGAACATTAATGCATTCATTTTCATGTCATTTTTCCAATCTCATCTTCATTTTCAATTTCCACAACCAAATGGTTTGAACATTTAAGAAAGTAAAAGTTTGGGGGATGTTTTTAATTTCAAAGGAGAATGTCTGAAGATTATTCAAACGTAAATCAAGTATTTATTTATCGTAATGAAATAGAATTATTTTTTTATTTTTACCTATGATATTAGCGATGTACTTTTTGTATCTTGAGTTACGTTGTCATATAAAAGTCCAATAGAATTAGATGTGGCCTTCCAAAATACTATGAGAAAATCTATTAAAAAAAACCTTTAAAATTTGAAAATTTTAAAATACATTGTCATTTACTTTTTTAATATTATCAATTGTTATTAAAGTATAGTAAATAAGTTTGTTTAAAAAAGTATGGTAAATAAGACTGAGTTAGAATTTTAAAATTCAACAGTATTTTTTTAAAAATTCTCTCAAATACTTGTCAATTCTTAGGTGCTCCTGGAGTATCAACTCATCCCAACTCTATCCAATAAAAATACTCCAGCACAATTAATTTGAATCCAACATGTGAGAAATTCTTAGGTACTCTCGGTGTGCCAACTCATCTGAACTCTATCCAATAAAAATAATCCACTTCAATTCCATTAATTGTGTTTTTGAAGAAAATGAAAATGTCTGGGGTCTCGTGATTCCTTTACTGCCCTTCTCTCTCTCATTTCTCTGCTCTTCTCCCGTCTCAAACCCTATCTTTTCCCTCCCTCCACCTTTTCATTCTCTTCTTGGATGCTGGTGACGGCGGCAGAGTCTTCCACCAATGACGGAGGCGGCATCTTCTCCCCCAATGACGTGCGATGTTTGACCTGTGATGGTGTTTGGACTCTCGACCAGTGACGGGGATGAAAATCCACTTTGCAGATCTGAACAACGAAGCTGAATCAATGACTGTGAGATTTTCCACCAGCAAAAACATCTTTTCAGTCTCCACAATGACAGCCGACGGTGGTGAGATCTTCCACTCTATAGATCTGAATCGAAGAACCTGCTGCTTCTTCATTGTCTCCTCTGCCACTTGCGATGTATGAACCCATCTATTTTTCTGGGTTCTTGAATGTTCATTATGTTTATCTGAACCTATTTATTTTTCTGGGTTTTTGAATGTTTATCACTCCTGAAAATAGTTTCTTATTTGTATTTGCTTTTTTCATGATTTTCATTCTTGCTGTAATTAAATTTATGGGCTTTTCGATGTTCATGGCTGCTCTGGTTCTTGGAATGAAGTGTAAAACCTATTGTTGTTTATTTTAGTATGCAAATAAAATAAGTTGCCAAAGAAATTGCTCATTCCAACCAATAAATAATCCGCCTTCTTTTCATAGAAGTTCAAGCTTCTTGTATGAAAATTAGTATTTCTCTTTTGCTACTCAACTTCTGTTTTGATTAAACAGTATAGGAGATAGTCAAGACTTAAGACATAAATACAAAGGAATTAGGAATAAGGAAGTAATATAATACAAATTCGTAAGAGATTAGGCAAAGGTCGCTGTCGCCGGTGGAAGATTTCTTGGCAATCGGCATCAGAGAAGAGAATGGGGAGATGAAGGGAGGAAGGGATGGAGTTTGGAACGGATAGAAATGAGAGAGAGAAAGAGGGGAATAAAGGAATCACAAGTCCTAGGAATTTTCAATTATTTTTAAAAAAACAAATAATAGAAATAAGTAAGCTGACAGATAGTTAAAATTATTTGAGGTGGATTATTTTCATTGGACAGAGTTCAGATGAGCTGGAGTACCTAAGAATTTCTCTCCAAGAGACGTCAGCCAACTCATTTATATTAATTTGTTGTTTTAAAAAAAATAAAAATACTTTTGTTTTTTAATTTCCTATACTGCCCTCTCCCCTAGGTCTCACTCCATGACTATCGTCTCTTTTGGTCGCTTCGTTCCGTCACCAAACTCTCTCCCTTCCTCCCTTCATCTCCCCATTTTCTACCTTGTCTCTCCTCTCTTCTCTTCTCTACTGAGACACATTCGAAGCTAAAGCTCCTCCAGAAGAAGACTAGTCATAGTCTTTGCCTCTTTTAGCTATGGTCCCTTTCGATGGGGAAGATGATGAATAGTAGCAGCGGCCTCCCAAACGCGAGTCAGATCAATCTACTCTCCTCTCCACTGATCTATCTGCATCGCTTCCCAAACTCGTCTTCCCTCTGGTCGCGTACTTGTTCCCTGGCTCATCTTTCCTCCTCTTTGGTTCTTGTCGGCAGCTCGCGTTCTCATCGGCTTCCCTATCGTCCAGGATGAGGACGATGAATTAAATGCTCAAAAGATCCCCAACGCTCCCAAGCAACCTCCAAACCAGTCGTACCTCATTGCTCCTGGTTTAAAGGCGTCCAGCTCCTCCCTTTGATCATCGTTCTCTTTTTCTCGATGAAGGGAGGAGGGGGAAGAGTTCGGAGAAGCAACCGGGAGGCAAGTGAGAGGGACTGAGAAGAGGGAAGAGAGCACTAAGGGAAATTGCAAAACATAACCATTTTTATTTTTTTTAAAACAACAAACTAATATAAATGAATAGGCTGACCTGTGGAGTGAAATGAATTGAGCTGGAGCATTTTTACTGGACAGAGTTGGAATGAGTTGGTACTCTGACAGCATGCAAGTATTTCTCGTCTTCACATGCCTTATATGTATGTGCAACGAACTTACAACGATGGATTCATTACACAATTAAATTCTTTATATTCATACATATATTTATATGTTGAGCCCTTTTGTCTTTTTTATTACATAGATCGTATTTTTAAAACCTATACAAACATCTCTCAGAATCAATACTCATAGAATACAAACATTCTTTCTTCTAACCTTCTATTTTTATTTTGTAGGTGTCAGCAGCTAAATTTTCCAAAAATTTAACAGATCTTCCAACTTCTTTATTATGCTATGTATGTCTTCTTAATGGCAACGCCAACAAATAAGTGGTTAATTCAAACCGTGTCTTATAAACATTCTTTAAGAGCTATCCTGTAATTATCGGCAAAGCAAGAAGCGGTACTCCTCAATATTAAACGGATTCTTTTTGTAAAAATAGGATGAACAGAATAACAAAAGATAAAATAACTCAACAAGACAGAACACGAAAAAGGGAAGAGAGTTTCCTAAAACTCAAAACAACAGGTCCCATGAACTTTAGTCTCATGCCTCTTTTGTAGGCCGCGCATTAGTAATGGCCACACCTAAACAAGTTTAATGCACATTACGACAATCATAAACACAATTAAATAGTCAGTTTTAAGTAGTCATTAACTTGTTTAATAATTATTTAGGATGAGTAAAACCTTCGATTACAAATATTAAAGAGGCATAATTGTATAAAATGAGATATTAATTGGATAGATATTTTTCAATAAAGGTGCCCAATTTTGCATTTGATTCATGCACAAGGAAGGGCGAGTGGATTGAAACCTAGCATCCTAGCCGCTTCCTTTGCATTTTGCAATTTTAGTTAATTTTTTTTACCAATTTAGTTAATAGTTAATTACTATCATACGCTTGAGTTTTTTTTCCCTCATGTAGACTAATCATCCTTCCACTTGGATTGAAACCTAGCGTCCTAACCGCTCCCTTTGCTTTCCATTACTCCCTCCATTCTTTTTTATAAGAGACAATTACTCAAATTATATTATTCAAAATGTTAGTTAAAATTAGCTTAAAATAATACATATGTAAAAAGTGTAACCTTCTTGTCAAAAATACCCTTATTTATTTGAGAGAGAGATAATGTGTGGGAGAGGGAATGTGTGGGTATTAAATGTAATGGTATACTCTTCTGGTGCTCTTTATAGGGTAGAGAGAGAAGTTTTTTTGTCCTATTTATAAGTTACCTTATTAAATTTTTACCATTAATATATCATATTATCCTCCATTTATTATAGTATAAATAGTTTCTTTTCAAAGGAGTATATGTTAAATATAAGTAAAGTTGAAAAGTTACTATATTTTAATAAAGAGTTAATGCACTTGAAGGTTTTTCTTAGTCTTTGTAAAATATGTTGGAAGTACCTTATAAATGAGATTAGAGGAGTAAGTAATATGAGTAATTAAATGGAGGTAAAATAAGAAATCAACAAATAAAATTTGAGATAGCCTCTAAGAATCTCTTGTAAAAAAGGACCATGACATAATTCATAATTGTCTCTTATAATAAGTATTTCCAGAATTTTCAAAGATTTTTAGACATTCACTTTAATTTGTTTTTGGTGACGTCCTCAACCTTTTTGCTGAACATTCTTAATTAATGATTAATTATTATTATTATTATTAGTTCATGAACGAAACATCATATTGTTTGGCCGTGGCGTGTTTCCCCAGTCCACCGTTTGGTGAAGTCAATTAAGTTTTAGGATTTTTTTCAGCACTATAATTTTTAGCATTAATTTAGCTTTCGAATTAATGACTTTTCTCAGGAGACCGGAGCTGCCATTATTTTTCAACAACCCATTAAAAAAAGACAATAAGAAGAAAAGGGAAAAAAAGAAGGAAAATAAATTCAAGCTGGTGGGAAAAAAATTATTTCATCATCTTAGTGGGATGGTATATGATGACTTCCACTTTGTGCTGTGCCCAAATACTGTTAATTTTTTTTTCATCGTCTTCTAATTTTTTTAATGGCAGCTTCTGTCGCTTGAGAAAAGTAATTCCAAAGCTAAACTAAAGTTAATGTTAAAAATTGCCAGGAAGGTCTTGAAAGTTAATTAGCTTCAGTGGGTTGCGAAAACACGCAATGACCAAAGAATATGACGTTTCATTCATTAACATTAATAATTAATTAAGGAAGTTCTGGAAGAAGTCAACTATACTATCCCAATAACATGAATTTTTCCCATCGGCGTGTAATTTACTTCTGTTTTTTCTTTCATGTCCTCTCTAATTATTTTAAGGATGAAAGGACATTTGCCTTTCGACTATTTCGGGAGTAGCACTAATTATTAGTACAAATTAATATTTTCGATCCTTAATATAGGAGTTTATTTGACTTTTATTTTGGTTATAAATATAAAATCTCAATTCACTTTATCTATCATATTTATCCATTTTTTTAAGGTAATCCTAATTTGACTTTTATTTTGGTTATAAATATAAAATCTCAATCTACTTTGTCTCTTATATTTATCCATTTTTTAAGATAGTCCTTATAATGATAATAGTTCTAACTAATACATTTGATTAGCAAATATATTTTAAAAAATAACACCTTTTTATTATAAATAACTAACTCAACTAACTTCTTTAATATATTCAAATTAATCAAATAACTTTTATACTGCCTACTAATTAGGAGTCAAAATCATTGCAGTATCGCCCCTTGTTTAGCCACATTAATGTTGATTGTTAAGCTTACATTAATTTTAGATTAAAGAGAATTTTTACATCAGCATAAAAACTTGTTTGGAGGTCGACTATAGATCTTAATCTATTTTATCTCTTATATTTATTATTATTCTTCCAATTAATTTTTCTAACTTATAATTCGATGTTTTACAGGATATTTGTTATGATAAACTAATTTATTTGAATGTTTTAATTAAATCAAATTAGTTAAGTAGTTCTTATATTAAAATTGGATATATTAATTATCCTAATCAACACAGTCATAGATGGAATTTATATTTTCATGCTTTTCTTTTCATATTGTAATTTTTTTTCTGAACATAGAAGAGGACCGACTTAAAATACGGGAGGAAAAAAATACCTCACATGCTATATGGTTCATGATGTAAAATCGTCTTCGGGTCCCTTCTTTAATAACAAAAACCTACACTGAAAAACAAAATTGTAAAATAATTGAAAAGCAATGGCAGCTCCTGACTCTTGAGAAAAGTCATTCAAAGGTTGCATTGATGAAGATAATTGCTGACTCTTGAGAAAAGTCATTCAAAGGTTGCATTGATGAAGATAATTGCTGGAAAATCCTAAAAATTTAATTAAACCATGGAACACCCAACAACCAAACAATACGATGTTTCATTCATTACCATTAGTAATTTATAAGCAGGCTTACTCTATTTATAGAAATGTCTCCTTTATGACTCGAACCCAAAGAGATCTAGAAAGACCTTACATTACTAGACCAACTCTTTATTAGTATAATTTCCTTCATTCTATATGCGTATGTAACCGATCTAATTATTAAGGGGAAAAAAGCTAAAGAACCTCTGAATGATGCAATTTTGATATTACACGAATGAATTCCCTCTTCATAACAAATCAATGGATGGAACCCACATGGAGGAGCTTCTTAACTACTTTCTCATTTTCTAATTATAAGATTCTTTTTATAGTCGAACTTACACTACAAAGTGAATTTTATAATTAGAATCGGAGGTAGGATAAGTATCTTCTTTTTTGCCCATCTCACCAATGTTCATTTACAAACCCACATCCTTAATTCTTGACTATTACAATTTTAGCTACATGGCAATTGCAGCTGCTAAAGTAAGAATATAAATAATAATTGAAGAAGCAAGTCATTGCGCCCCAATAATTCATTGTGAGTGCAGTTTAGAAACATAACCAAGGCATCTGATTTGAGCCAACTTTGTTATTTAATGTTTATTATGTTTAGCAGCGGAGAGATTATATTATTTGATTACGTAACCTAAACAAGCCATGACTCTGTTATTTCAAACACAATGGAACAGAGCATCGCAAGTGTCAAGACAGATCCTCTTGGCCAGCTGCTTCACGGCGATTCAGTGTGTAGGTTTCAATTTTTGATATCTCCAACATCGAAAAAAAAAATTTATTATCAATTCCAAAAGCATACTTGAATCTTTCATTATTGAAATAGAAAATAATCAAAGTCTTAAAGCACAACACTACATGACTCGGAAAACCACTCAACCAAAGGCCTTTGTGACACATGACAGCACACACACATACTCAGATAACTACATTACTATAAAGTGGAGATATGACAATCTGTAGGAAACGTTAGAGACCTTGGGCCATGTACAGCTGCAGCAAACGCCTCTATTCCCCCAAACAAAATATGAGATTTGAATGAATTTAAGAGGAAGTCATTGGAATCTAGTACGAAGCAGATAAGAACTGAATTTGTTTGCGGCAAGAACAAGGCGAAAACGAAAATAAAACCTTGCTAAAATATATATATATGATCTCAGATCGGTTAATTACCTCAACAGCAACGTGCATGTAATTTTAATATCCATTGGAAGCTTTTTTCAACTTGAGGGCCATGATAACATAAAGTCGATCCACCAGAAGATGAAACAGTTGAAAAAATTTGTGTCTCCATGCTCTGATGAGGAACAGTTAAATATAAAACTCATTTTGTAGTGTAAATTACACTACAAAATAAAATATACCAGAGGAGCAACCGAGACGTTATTTGAATATCTAGCCTGAATAAGCCATGACTCTGTTATTTCGAGCTACTCGTATAAACCACAATGGAACATAGCATCTAAAGCTTCAAATCAGAATGTTATAAGATCCTCTTATCTTCCACAAACTAATAGCTACTCACTGTAGCAAGTTACAGATTAATATCCAACATGTTAACATACATATAAATCTTATCTTACAGGTAACAACACTCACATGCCTTCTCGTTTTGATTGCTACATTCACACCTGAAATCTTAAATACAGACGCCTAATATCACATTCAAGATTATTCATCAAAGGTTCCTCAACATGAGACACACAGACACACAAATAACTATTATTATAAAATGTTCTCTTCCCATAATTCACTAAATTTAACATAGCAAAAGGACATTCAGTAGGCTACATTATTAGAGTCCTTGACCATGCGAAACAGCAGCAAAGCTGCTCATTCCTTGAAGCAGAACTCAGTATCTGAATCAGTGGAACAATCAGAGTAGTGATAGCTGTTTCACTTGCATCCCATATTGAAAAACAAACAAGATAAAACATAATCAGCTAAGAACAGAATTTTTTTAGGAAATAGAAGAAATTAAGGAAAGAGGAAAATACTAACAATACTTGAAAAATTAAGGTGTGGCTAATTTATTACCTCAAGAGAGATTTGTTTTTGATATTCGACTGAATCTTTTGAACCAGAGGGTGAAGGCAACATAAAGTTGATCTGTCAAGTGATCAAACCATCGAAAAAATCTGTGTCTCCATGCTCTGATGAGGAAGAGAGAACCACAAATTCCCCAGCCCGCTGCAAATCCAACCCCCATACCAAGATTTACAATGACTTCACAAAGCCGTCGTCTTCATCTCCTTCAGCTAGCTTTGAATCGTCATGAGTTTCTTCTTTTTTGTTGCACTTCTTTGGAAGAGGATCTCCACAAAGTTCATGATTGCCAACAAAACTCCAGGGGTCAAAGCCTTGAATTTGGGTTCCCAATGGAATTTGTCCGATGAGATTGTTGTATGAGATGTTCAAACAAGCAAGAAAGGACAAATTAGATATGCTAGAAGGAATTTCTCTAGAAAGCCTGCTGGAGCTGAGATCCAGAGATTCTAAGTTTTTCAGGACTCCAATTTCTTTAGGAATCTTTCCAGTCAAATGGTTTTGAGACAAATTCAATGACCACATTAGAATCATACCAAACAGTTCTTTAGGAATTTCTCCAGACAAGTTATTAGAAGAAAGATCAATAATGCCAGCTCTAAAGTATGCAAAATATTGGTAGTCTAACTCTCTTCCCTTAGTAAATATGCACGTCATTTCACCAAGATCCAAATATGGATTGATGTTATTTGCATTTGTGATGTTGTATAAGCAAGAAGGTATAGATCCAAAAAGCTTATTATTAGCAAGTGTAGTATCTGCAAAGAAGAGAGCATGCATATTCCTAGTAAACTTCCAAATTTCGTGCCATATACAAATCTAGCAAACTTCCAGAAAATTTATTTTTCTCCAAAATGAGGTATTGCAAATATCCCCAGTTTAGCATGCCCGAGGAAAATTTGCCAAATAAACTATTATCACTCAAATCCAACCATTGAAGTTCCAATGAAGCAAATGAGGGAGGAACCTTACCTGTTAGCTTATTACTCCCTAAACTAAGGCTTAATAATTGTTTCCAATTGGTCCAACAATTAGGAAGTGCTCCACTCAAATGATTATATGACAAGTCCAATTCAACCAAGTTGCTTCCTCTATTACCCTCTAATTGGCACAATAATGAGAAAATAGATCCCGATAAGGAGTTGTGAGATGCATGAAAATAACAGATATTTGCTAATAGTGTGACACTAGATATGTCATCACTAATTAAGTTATTTGAGATATCAGCAGTTTCTATTCCTACTACAAAGTTCTAAAATATATCCTTATCAACTGTTGAAATCCCTGATCCAGAAATATCTAATTTTCTTAAAGACTGTTCTGTATATAGCCATGGTAAAATATTAGGACCTATACTTGTGTTGCCCATATACAATATTTCAAGTTGGAATGATGGTACCCATTCAGGATCAAAGTCAGATTTGAAACTATTTGAACTTAAGCCCAATATTGTTAAACTTGAGAGATCGGAAAAAAATTTTTATGTAAGAACACCACCCAAGAAATTGTGGCTCAAGTCCAAGTGGTTGAGAAATTGAAGTTAAAGAGCACACAGATTAATTTCACCTTCTAGGTAATGACCAGAAAGAGAAAGCTTTGTTACCCTTCCAATGATGTTGCCGCACTGAACTCCCCACCATAAACAACAATCTTCTTCAACTGTCCAAGGAGAGAGTGGGTTCTCTATATCAACCACTCCTTGCTTGAAGATTAAAGGCAGCCTTTTATCATTTTCATTGCAACGCATCAACCTGTTTGACATAACCATATTTCTGCTGAATGTTGTTGCAAATAGCAGAAACAACAAAACAAAAGAAATTCGTGAAGCAAAGCTGGCCGTTGTGGTAAGTTTGAGTATAATGGCCTAATGAAGCCCTTACATGATATATATGGGTGTGTATATATATATATACTGGAAAATTTAAAGTAAACAAAAGTTTAAATGCTTAAAAATTTATAACCACATGATATGCATTGTGAAGGCCAATCCTAGTGATTTTTTTTTATTTTAAAAAATGCTTGCAAAGAAAACAAATCCTATACGGGCTCCACGAATGGCATGGAGTTTAATTATTACCATATTTTTATTACTTATTGAAGGAGCATATATACAGACACATATTGAAGTGAAAGTGAATTCATTTTGTTTATTTTTGTTGTAACCACTTCTTTTCGACGGTCAGGTCTTCTGATACTTCCAAGTCTTTCTATCTTTTCAAAGAAAAGTTCAAATTTTTGCATCACAAGTTTGATTTATATAGAAATTTCCTGGAGGTAATTATTATGCGGACAATAACAAATTGCAAATCTTTAAGCGTGGCCTAAAAATTAAGTTTAATTGATATACTTTTTCAAAGAAAAATTGCACATAACTTTCGAAAATAACAGTAGACATGCCCTCCCAAAATGGAGGAAAAGCGCAACGAAAGAGCTGCTACCAGCAAGAATGATGTCTACTGTGGAAAATAAGAGCTTTATATATATATATATATATAGTTACCATGGGCAGTTTTAGTTTTATTTTATTAAAAACAAAATTCTGAAGGTAGGGAAGAATAACATAGGAAGATTGATGGGTAGCAATTTAGTATTTTTAAATTTATATTTTAATATTTAGTTCTTGAAAATTATTATAATTTGTATGGTCGTTCTCAAGAAATATTATACTCTTTTTCAGAGCAATAAATATTATGCTCTACGTACAGGTGATTCGTTTTAATTTTCTAACTAAACAATTCATTGGGGAAAAAGAGAAGGAAAGTAAATTACACGCTCATGGGAAAAAAAATTAATTCATTATCTTAGCGCGATAGTATACGATGACTTCTGCTTTATGCTGCGACCAAATATTAAACGCAAAAATAATAAAATAATTGAACTAACTTTTCTCAAGGGTCTTGAGTTCCCGTTGCTTTCCATTAGTCACTTTTATCTATATACATATATATATATATAAGCAAGGGAGATATAGAAGGAAAAAAAAAAAGCTAGAAATTACAAATCCCAAATCAAATTTGGTAACACAACTTTATTTGATATTGACAAGTCTGAATTTTCAAATGACAACAAATTTTTGTTGACATTCCTTATTTGGTATTTACAAAATTTCAATTTCTTTTTTTTTTTGTCATTGTTCCTATAAGCAATGGGCCACATGATGACATATATTAAACAATGGGCCATGTGATGACATGTCATCAAAATGTTAAGCCACGTCATCTAGTGTCTCATATATATGTTGTGGCCCCTCTTATCACATGGTATTAATATTATTAATGCTTAATATTTGGGCTTAGCACTAAGTGGAAGTCATCAAATATTTCCCAGCGGCGTGTAATTTACTTTCCTTCTCTTTTCATGCCCTTATCTTCTAACTGTTTACGCGGTTATTGAAAAGCAACGATGGCTTTGTTCTCTTGAGAAAAAGTCATTCGAAAGCTAAATTATTGTTGAAAATTGCTGGGATGGTCCTTAAAGTTAATTAACGTGTCTTTGTTTCCAAGGTTTTGCAGAATTATTGCTTGGTATATAGTGTATATCAATTTATTGAGAAAAGTGATTAATCAAAATCAAACGGGGACTTAAGAAGCAATGGGGACTTAAGACTCCAAAGAAAAGTTAAAAATGAAGGAAAGTGATGGAAAATAATTTCATTTATCATCCCAATGGGATACTATTTGACGACTTCCTCTCTGAGGGGTGCCCAGATACTATTTTCATTTTTAACATAAGAGCTAGTCAGAAAATTAGATTTAGTCATACCTTAATTTACTTTGTCTTTCATCTTTTCCTAAAATATCTTTATATAATTATAAAGGGCTTTCACTAAGGGATAATTCTATTCATCCAATATATATGATTAAAGAAAACAGTTTAGGGAGACTAATATATATTTGTGACAAATAATCAACTAACCAATTTTCGTAATATCCTCCAATTAGTTATTTAGCTTTTATATTAAAAATTGGAATTAGTACTAAGCGCATCTTTTTTCTTTTTTTGGAGTAACCTCACCCGGTATCCTAGGCCAGCCCCTCGTCAAGGGGAACTCAATAGGCCTAAACTAATCCAGATTCGAGCCTTGTGGGGACCCCTTTGGGTGTTAGCTCTACCACCTGCACTGCTGCTTTTAAACGCATCTTTAATAACGAAAGCTTACACCGAAACACAAAAATTGTAAAATAATTGAAAAGCAATGGCAGCTCCTGACTCTTGAGAAAAGTCATCAAAAGTTGCATTGATGAAGATAATGTTAAAAATTGCTGGAAAATCCTAAAAATTTAATTAAACCGTGGAACACGCAACAATCAAACAATATGATGTTTCTTTCATTACCATTAGTAATTTATAAGTAGGCTTCCCTTCTCTACAAAAATGTCGCCTTTATGATTCGAACCCAAAAGGCTCTAGAAAGACCTCACATTGCTAGACCAACTCTTTATCGGTATAATTTTGTTCATTCTATATGCATATATAATTGATCTAATTATTAAGGGAGAAAAAGCTAAAGAACCTCTAAATTATGTAATTTTGATATTACATGAATGAATTCCGTCTTCATATCAAATCAAATCTAATCATAATATGTGCTCATTAATGGATGGAACCCAGACGGAAGATTACTTCCTTAGATTCTAATTATAAGATTCATTTTGTAGTCTAAATTACACTACAAAGTAAATTTTATAATTACAATCGGAGGTAGTATAAGTATCTTCTTTTTTGCCCATCTCACCAATGTTCATCTATAAATACACATCCTTAATCCTTGACTGTTACAATTTTAACTGCATGGGAATTACAGTTGCCTGTTGTAAAGAAAGAATAAAGCTTATATTTTGGACCAGACTCATCTTCAAAAGTGAAACTTATATATAGGACGGGAGGAAGTACTTTATTGTAATTTGATTCCAACGAAGGGCAAAATTGAAAAATCACGTTCCGTTTTAACAAGGAGATCAACTACCACTTCAACAATGGTGAAATTAGTTTTGACCCAAAAAAAAAAAAAAAAGGTAATGGCGAAATTAGTTAACTTTCCCCTTTAATTTTACTGAAGGACGTACCTGCTGCGTACGTAACAAAGGCCTGAGTCGAAAATAACTCCAAAATGAAAAGCAACAAAAGAAGAGGAGATAATTGACTCCAAAATGAAAAGGAACAAAAGAAGAGGAGATGAAGTTAAGCCTTTGTTTTTTGTTTTTTGGCTCACTCCATTTGGCTTTCTATTATCAAAAAGAAGATTCTCCATTTGGTGTGAATCTAATGTCATCAACAATCAATCAAAAGATATTGAAAATGATGGATTCCTGTAGTGTAGAGTAGCATTGTGGAAAATTATGCGGATTTGCTTCCAGTTTTACTAAGGTGGAGGAGGCTCTTCCACACAAAGCATTGGGTCAGGCAATAGTTTGTGACAGGGTGGTTCCAAACCTCTTCCACGCCAATGATTTACAAAGGAAGTTTCCAGTTTCCTCACCTGTCATCAGTCACGCTATCACAAATAACATATAAAGAAAAAACCCGGTGCAATACTTTGGTTTTTGCTGTTGTGTTTTTCAGTCAAATTACAACACAGGATTTTTTTTTTAATATATATATATATATATATATATATATAACTTAGCAGTGAATAGAGAAAAAACATTACACATAGCACCTAAACACGAATTGACACCAACATGTAAATTATCTATGCGTTGGCAATCAGGGAATTAGCAGTGAATAGAGAAAAACATTACACATAGCACCTAAATATGAATTGACACTAACATGTAAATAATCTATGCATTAACAATCAGGGATTTGCACCTTCAACTGACAAGACCAACCACAGGAACAACAATATAGCCATAAGTAAGTGAATGCACCGCTGATGCCAAAGTGTGGCCATTATCTCCAGCACATAGTCTCAGTTATTTAAATGGAGACACTTGATAAATGAAATGGAAAGACGCAACTGAAGAACTTAAAGCTATATTTGTACAAACAAACGGTTATTGAAGACTGAGGAAAGGTGAAGAAGTACTGATCATGAAATGACAAAAGATGGATGCCCATTTGTAAATAACTAATTGATAATATATGTGTATTTGGGTGTCTGATGGTGTCTGTGTGTTCATGTATAATGAAATGGTAACATGTGATTATGCTGCAAAAGCAAGCAAATCTAACGCTAACATTGGTAACTATGACAAAGATGAACTTGTAAATAAGGGACATACTGAAAATTTGAACAAGATACCACATACGAAACAACAAATTTCAACAATGAAATACAAAAAATTTCTAAACATCAGGAAGCTGAAACAAAGGAAAGGGGGCAAAAGAGCATGTTGCACTTGGTTCACATTGACAGACATAAATATTCTTTAATGTGTTTGCCTTTGGCAAATAATTGTAGATATGCATCATTTACAGAGAGCAATAACTTGGGTTGTGCTAATTAAGAACCATTATCGAACTTCACATATGATTGGAAACAAGGTTTCCTTCCTAGTCTACTCGCGGTTTATACTTTTGATATTATT
Organism: Neltuma alba; assembly: GCF_004799145.2. NCBI lineage: Eukaryota > Viridiplantae > Streptophyta > Magnoliopsida > Fabales > Fabaceae > Neltuma > Neltuma alba. The sequence continues at coordinate 190,679 of NW_021633454.1, forward strand.
AGTACTCAGTTCCATTAACTGTCTCTTGAAGGAGGCAGAATAGAATTTCTGCTCAATGGTTTTCTCTCTGTTTTTTTCCCTGTTTCCTTCATTCCCATAAAACACTCCATACAGAGTTGTCTCATTTCTCTTTTATTAAAAAATTTTCTTCTTCAAAACAGAAGTCAAAAGATAATAATAAACAGGGAAAATTACAATGCACCTAAGAAAAGCTACGTATCATAAGAAGCAAACCTGTCGAACAACAAATGGCTCCCTGGCAAGACTAAACGGTTCGGTCAAAATAGTAAGAAACCCATTTCGATTGCCATAAACAATGTCAGTGAAGGGCCGATCACCCACCTGCCACAATATACTCATGCTGGGATAAGAATTCTCAAAATATGAAACAAAACTAAGTGACAATGAACTATTCTAAATTTTTCTTCACCATGATTAGTTGTGAGGACTCAACCAAAATGCTTTTCAATTTCATCGGCGGATCCAGCTGGTTTCTTCACCCCTAAGGCATGCAAATATATAAAGACATCAACACCAACAATACATTATTACTGACAATCCAAACGAATATTTCACGTCTAACGTTTAAAGACAGGAGACATGTCCCAAAAGAAACACTTACTGTACCTTATGACTCTAATCCCGATTGCCTCCTCAAGCGCCTTAGCTTTGGAACCATCATGATCATACTCATGAAGTCCTAATTCATCAGACACAAGTAACATAACAGAAGTCCTGTAAGCAACATCCCCGTACCGAAGAATTCAGAACAAATTGCTTCATGCCTAAAAGCACCAATATTGACACTGATACAGACAGGAAATGGAAGACGCACTTCAAAGAACAACATATAAGTGTTTTAGATACGTATTGGCTTAGAGGTACCAGCACTCCAAGATCCACAGGATGAAATATACGGTGTTTATAAATAATCTAGGTACCATATCTATTTGAAAACAAGATTCTTTCTTTGAAGTATAGCTACAGCTACTTCATAGCTTATAGAATACCATACAGCTCCAATTCTGAACTAGCTTCATACTACACTTACCAGCAGAGTTACTGAAGACAGCAATATCAGGATCAAAAGCCGATTTACAGCGTTCCATCGAAGAAGCAAGAGGAGGCCAAAGGGTCAAACAGTAAGGAGCAGTAATGGTATTATCCCTATCAAACACGACCTCTTCGAAACTCCTTCTTCGCAGCTCACCCCAATCGATATACCTCAAGTCCGGAACAGAAACATGAGGCAGTGCTAATTTGGGGTCTTTCAGAAACAAAAACGTCGAACAAATGGCCTCCAAGTTTATTCTCTGCCCTAACGCCGCTTTCACGTCTGCCCACCACATGCTTGTGAAATGTCCCCGCCTTTCCTCGTCGTTCCCGAAACTCTTTTGCTCGTCTTCTTGTGGAAGCTTTTGGTATCTGGGTTCTGGGTGTTGATTATTGGTGTCTTTGCAATCAGAAGAGAGAAGAAACTGAAGAAACAGAGAGTGGCTCTGGCTCTGATTTGAATTGGAATTGACGAAACTCCTGGGATTTCTTAGAGTCAGAGTGGAGAAACCTCCAATTGGGATTTTGCTGTGAGTAGTAGAAAGCAATACAGTGGTAAGATTTCTCTGGTGATCGGTATTGCTATGAAAATTCAGAGGCTTTGGACGGAAGGAACAACAACTCGGAAGGGAAGCAGCCGCAGCGGCTGCAGGCATTTTTATTTTTATCTTACACTGAGCTCCTTTATTCCCGCAAAAAATGGACTTCCAAATTTCAAGTTAATTTTAGTTAAATTTAGAGCTTGTGACATCCTTGAAATCTAACATAGTAACGTAATACTATTCCATCTCTTATTATAAGATCTTTTTAACTAAATTATTTGGGTTAAAAAAACAATTAAATTAGTTAAAAGTAATTAATATGTAGTAAAATACAAACTTTTTCAAATATACCCCTATATATAAATGGGTAGATGTGAGAGAGTAATAGTGAGATAAATAAATAAAGAGAATATATTAAATGCATTGAACTAGGGGATAAAATAAGTTATAATGCATTAAATGTTCAGACAAATTCAAAAGAGATATTATAAAAAAGAACAAACCTATTTAAAAAATTGGATCCTATAATAGGGGACGAAGGGAATAAGAACTACAGTAGTCTATTCCTTGAGAAATGAGAATCTATTATATTCCGTTCCTAAATACAAGACCTATTTTATAATGTAATTTATACTGTAAAATAGTTTTTATATTTAGAATCGGATGAGTATATTTTATTAAAAAAATTTATCAAAAAGAATCCATTACGCACGGTAAAATTTCAGTTTTTTAAAAAAATAATTTTTATACAATTTATTAAAAATTATCTATATCCCTCTTAAAATGAGCTCAAATTTTAGTCTAGTCATAAGCAATTTCAAAAGAGTTTTTACAGATGCTTTTAACCGTGAGGCTAGTAGTTCTATGGACTTAATTCACATAAATTTTCATTTTTTTAAAAGAATCTAAATTATCCGATTAATATTTACATAAATTTTTATAATTATCTTGATTTGGGGTTGGATCCATGTTAGTATGAAGAGACATGTGCCTAATTAATAGGAAGAAAAATTTTAATATTGAAACTAACTTTTCTTATCCACACAAAAATTAAATACTAATAAACAGTAATCAACATCACATCTTAACTCAAAATTATAGAACTCAATTTTATAGGTCATTTCATTCCATTATATATTATTTATCAAGCTCAATTTCTTTTTATGTGAGAATACTAATGTTTTTTATTTTCTTCAAATAAGAAGATACATGTCCCTTTAATTCACTTGACATAAGACTTGTTTGAAAGGTGTCAGTTTGAAACATCAATAATAGAAATCACATCCAAGCCTCTCTTGTCAATACATCTAGCCTCCCGTTGAACTTGCAAGTAATCTTTATATTAGATTCTCTTGAACAATGGCTTTCCTTCTCCAATAGCTCCATTGCAGGCCCTATTTCTTTCTCAAGTGCTGGTCCATTCTCTAGTGCAAAACTAAGCCTCGTGTCTCTTTCATTCAGCACTACTCTGTGCCACACACTCTTATACCGCTTGTTACTCACAATATGATTAATTTCAAAACAAATAGCAAACAAGTTTATCAAAACCATCACAAACAAAGTAAGCTGACTGGTTAAGGTGATGAGTGACCTCAAGTTGATCTCCAATGTCGACAAGTAAGCAATGAGGCAAAGGAGGATTCCCATTAACCTATTTATGATGGGGCTTAAGTTGAAGGCCTTTGATTCCATTTTCACTGAGGAAGGTTGGTAAGTCATTGTCAAAGTGAGGAAGTAACCCTAAAGTAAGGTCTGGTTGAGGACATGGAGGGTGCAAGTTCACTTGACATGTCTCATGTCCTGAATCAAAACCTGTGTACTCCACAATGACCTTGGCTTGTAATCCTAAACTCTTCGATATTCTTTCTAGCAAAGTCCTCGCCACATTTCTTATGCCTTTATTGTATTCAAATGCAACCTCCCTCTGCAAAATGACAATGAAAAATGTGGTATTATATATGTCAAAACCTAACTCACTCTAACTATATGTTAAAGCCCCAAAGGTTTTATCAGGCTTCTATATTTTTCTTTTATTTAGAGTAGTAGACATTAATGACCTGAGATTACATTGAGCATGATCAAACTCATGATCTCCCACTTACAAAAAGGTTTGAATGTCATTAGCCTACGAAACCATTGACAAGCTTCTACATTATTGAAGGAGAGCATACCTGTGATGAGTACATAGATTTGACACTACTTCGTAATTAATTCAAAATCTTGCAACGTCACATTTTTAGTCTATTTCTGCTAATATGAGAGACTTCAATTTCCCCATGCATATATATTAACTCATTGTTGGATACTAATTTAAAAAAAAAAAAAAAGACAGGATAGAGGAAGAGAGATAAAAAAGAGAAGCTGAAATTGAGCGTACTTGAGATGAGGGGGCTTGTGGGGGAAATGGAATTCGGGAAAAGTAGTAGGTTTTAGATCCAGTAATGAACCTTCTCTCCATAAGGAAGGGAACTGGTACCAAATCTAACGGGTGTGATGAGTTCTTTATTGAAAAATTCCATCTTTTCCTCAAGAGGCAAATCGTGAAATTCCAGAGACTTTTTTATCACCCCCTCCATCAGTTTCTCTGAAATCCCATGATTTGTAATCTGAAAGTGACACATCCAAAAACAAAGTCAACCAGAAAAGCAATTCTAGATACTATAGAGGCTTCAACTAAATATTCTCAAACACTCTAATTGCCATGAAGAAGCCCCATTCTCTGCATGCATCACCTAGCTGTCGAACTGCGTCGGCATGGATTTGAGGATCCGGGGAGGTGAGGAGGGAGAAATCGAGGATGGGGATGGAAGCAGCAAGGTCATCACCTGCAACATCATCACGATGAGGTTCAGTGAGAGAGTAGTACGTGGTCGGGATGGGAACGTTGCCGTTTGATTCAATGAAGGCCTGGATAGTTGTAACAGTATCATCAGAAGCATGAAGCTTTTGAGGTTCTGATGAGGAGGAAATAGTAAGAGGTGAAGCCATGGAAACAGGAGTTGAAGATACTGTGAATAGAAATAAAGAAAGAGTATTGCAGGAATGATATAACAGTGTGAGGTAGGGGACGAGATACTTGGTAATGATTGATGATAATTGACAAGTGTGATTAATGATACATTCAAGATTAGGATCGATATATATTCTATACAATCATTGATTGAGATCATAAGTTTTTATGCTCCCTAGCTAGTGATGCTGCTGTGAACATATGGGTGATCTGATCGCTCTCTAATAGTGAGATATTTGGTTTTCTGCATAATTTGGTGGACAGCACTTTCAATAATTGAGAACAGAGACAATACTTTTGAGTTGATTGATTCATTTTACTTTTATTAGATGATATATCTTTGCACGGTAACACACACAAACACATATGTATCTCACAGATATCGATATTTCCAGTTTGGGAAATTAACTATGCAGTCATATGTATGAATAGGATAATATGAAATCTTATATTAAGGAGAGGGGATAGTATAATTTTCCCGGTGTAAACATACATAAAGAGACAAAGTGATGAGAAAAATTGAAGAGGCAAGACAATGTCTCTCGCTTGGTAAACTAGGATTGAATAAGAATGGTAATCTTGTTTCAAATTACGGTTTGTGTTTTAATTTCCAATCTTCATTCCATTTCCTAATGTTGCAAAAAAAAAAATTGCCGGTAAATTATTACTACCTCTGTTCTTTAATTTTTATTAATATAAGAGCCAGATTAATATTCAATTTGGTCCTAAATATAAAACCATAATCTATTTTATCTCTAACTTATCTATTTTATCCTTAAATAATTCTCAGTAATTGTAGATATTAAGGAGTTTCCATCAAGGAATATTTTCAATACACATGATTAATAGGGATGTTTTAGGAAGAACAATATTTATTTACTACAAATAACTAACTTAACTAATTTTTTTAATATTCGCAAAGTAGTTATCTAATTCTTATATTAAAAACCAAAGGTAGTATTTGTCAAGGTTTGATTGCCACATTAACATCTGTCAGTTATATTTGCGTAATCATCTTTTCAAATAAAATTCCAAATGATAGTGTTTAGATTTGTATGTTCCTATATATAATAATCACAAAATTGAAATTGAAAATTATCAGAGCGAGTGCTATCATATATATGTGACATGAAAACCTTTTCAACACAGGCTTCTTACTTGTTAGCAATTGGAGAAGATACCATGCACTAACAACTAGTATTACAAAATCCTATATCCTCACTATCCTCAGAGTCTAAGATAATAAAAGGACATTCATCAATAGGGAACATTAGAGCCCCAAGCCATGTGTATGCTTATTCCTTACTGTTGTGTCATTCTGTTAATATAAGTTGATATTGGGACCTTTCTAAATGTTGCAATAATTCGCATTCAATGACCGCTTAAAGGATATTCCATTGAAAAAGAAAGTGGCACAAGTACACACACGTATTCTGATAAACCATTATTACAAGCTCTTATTTTCTCACTATATCACTAAATTTAAGATAAAGAAAGGGCATTAATTAGAAGGAAACATCAGAGCTCTTAGCCAGATGTTGTAACTGCAGCAAAGCAACCTAGCTATTCCCTGAAGCAAAATATGAGACCTGAATTTGAGACAATCTCACCAATTCGTCATACTCGCGTGTTGCTTTGCATATGATTTGATGTTTGTCATTCAATGTTTATTATATTTAATAGCTAAGGGATTATATTATTTGATTAAGTAACCTCCAAGGCATGACTCTCTGTTATTTCAAACAGTATATACCACAATGGAGCAGAGCACCTTAAGTGTCAAAACAGAATGTTACTATTAGATTGTTTGGTATTTGATATTTGATTTGATTCACTGTGTTGCAAGTTTCAAGTTTTGATACCTGAAATCTTCAAATACAGAGACATATAATATCTTTTTACTGTGTACATTCATATAGCACATGGAACACCATTCATCAAAAGGTTTCTTAACAACATAAGATACACATAATTGTTATTACAACATGTTCTCTTCTCACAGTTCACTAAAGTTTAGATAACAACAGGACAACTGATAGGTTTGGGCATGCTTCACTGTAGTAGAACTCTTTATTCCTTGAAGCAAAGCTCAGTATTTGAATAACGATCAGAGTGGTGATAGCTATTCCACTTGCATCCGATAGGCAAACCATAATGAAAAGTAAACAAGACATAACACAATCAGCTAAAGAACAATATTTTTTAAGTGAAGGAAGCTAATTTAAATAATAACAACACTTGAAAAATCAAAGAAGCTCATTTATTACCTCAAGGGATATTTATTACTAATACTCAGCTGAAGCTTTTGAAGAAGAGGGCCCAGGCAACATAAAGTTGATCTGCCAAGTGATCATACCATCGGAAAAATTTGTATCTCCATGCTCTGATGAGGAAGAGAGAACCACAAGCTCCCCAAAAACCTGCTGCAAATCCAACCCCCATGCCACGATACAATGACTTTAGAAAGCCGTCATCTTCATCTCCTTCAGCTAGCTTTGAATCATGAGTTTCTTCTTCTTTACTGCACTTATTTGGAAGAGGATCTCCACAAAGTTCAGAATTGCCAACAAAACTCCAAGAATCAAAAGTTTGAATTTGGGTTCCCAATGGAATTTGTCCAACGAAATTGTTGTATGAGAGGTTCAAATAACCAAGAAAAGACAAATTGGATATTGTTAAAGGAATTTCTCCAGAAAGTTTGTTATAGCTAAGATCAAGAGATTCCACTTTCATGCCTCCAATTTCTTTGGGAATTTTCCCAGTCAAATAGTTTCGAGACAAGTTCAAGGACTGTATTTGACCGTTACTAATTAGTTCTTCAGGAATTTCTCCACTCAAACTATTAGCAGAAAAATCAATAACACCACCCGTAGAATATAGAAGACGGCTAAATGATCGGTAGTCAAATTCTCTTCCTTTCATAAATATTTTCAGGATTTCATTAGGCAATACTTCCACAGAATCTGGAGGCGTGATGTTGAATAGGCCATGAGGTATGGATCCTGAAAGCTTATTTTCAGCCAGATCAAGTATTGTCAAATGAGGAAGGTTGCATAATTGTAATGGAATATTGCCTACGAATTGATTGGCCCTCAATTTAATAACTACCAAATATTGCGCCATGGGATTTGGCAAACTTCCAGAAAATTTATTTTGTTCTAAAATGAGGTAATTTATAGAGGTCCAATTCAGCATGTCTAACGAAAATTTGCCGAAGAAACTATTATTACCCAAATCCAACAAATGAAGATTCAATGAAGCCAGTGAGGGAGGAACTTCACCTATCAGCTTATTACTCCCTAAATTAAGGTAACCTAATTGTTTCCAATTGGTCAAGCAATCAGGAAGTGCTCCACCCAAATGATTATATGATAAGTCCAAGGACCACAACACACTCTCTCCCTTGCTCTCTAGTTGGCACAATAATGAGAAAATAGATCCTGACAATAAGTTGTGAGATGCATCAAAGGAAAAGATGTTTGCTGATAGTGAGACGTTGGATATGTCATCACTAATGAAGTTGTTTGAGATATCAACAACATATCTTCCTACTACAAAGCTCCAAAATATATCTGCATCAATTTTTGAAATCCTAGATCTCGAAATATCTAGAAAGCTTAAAGACCGTTGTGTGTATAGCCATGATGGAACATTAGGACCTATGCTTGTGTTGCTCAAATCCAACTCGTCAAGTTGAAATGGTGGGACCCATTTAGGATCAAAGTGAAATTCAAAACTTGTTGAGCTTAATTGCAATGATATTAAATTTGAGAAATTGGTAAAATTCATTTCAGAAAGAACACCTATCCACAGATTGCCACTGATGCCTAAATGATATAATTTATGGAGTTGTCCCAAGGTTTCTGGAAGATCCCCGTTCAATTGATTGCGGGACAATTCTAAGTAGAACAAGGAAGAAATATTTCCAAGAGACGATGGAATTATGCCATGGAACAAATTGCCATCGATGTTCAAGTATTGTAACTGTTCAAGTTGGCCTAACCAATCTGGAATTGATCCTTCGAAATTATTAGACCCTAAATCTAAATACTTGAGATTTTGGAGATTGAGCAAAGACTTTGGCAATTGTCCATAGAAATTGCAAGCAGCAAGGTCAAGATGATAGATGTGATTGGTGATATTAAAGAATGCATCAGGGAATTTTAACTTCATCGTATAAAAGTTGTCATAAAGTTCAAGAACTTCAAGTGATGTAAAATTGGCATAATCAAGGGAAGGAAAATCTCTTAATCTACAGTGACTCAAGTCTAACTCAGAGAGTGAAGGAAGCATGGCTATATGCTGGAGCCATTTGGTATCATCTCCAATATCACTGTCACTAAGGTTAAGATATTTTAAAGAAGAAAGTTGGGAAAGCCAATGAAGGTCATTTATGACTAAATCATCATTCCATGAAAAGTCAAGATAAAGCAGAGCAACAGAGAAACTTGCTGAGTGATTGGAAGGAGTAACAAGTGATTGGTTGTGAAATTTATGAGCATCAAAGGGAGGTTTGGAGATTTGGCATGGTGGCATACTCACAGTTTTGAAGTGATTCCAGCTCAAGTCCAAGTGGTTGAGAAATTCAAGTTGAAGCACACACAGATTAATGTCACCTCGTAATGCATGACCGGAAAGAGAAAGCTCTGTGACTCTTCCGGTGATGTTGTCACAGTGAACTCTCTCCCATAAACAGCAATCTTCTTCAGCAGTCCAAGAAGAGAGGTGGTTGTGTGGATCAACCACTCCTTGTTTGAAGATTAAGAGCAACCTTTGATCATTTTCATGGCAACTCATCACCCTGTTTAATGTTGTTGCAAATAACAGAAACAACAAAAGAAAAGATATTTGTGAAGCAAAGCCCGCCATTGTGGTAAGTTTGAGTATAATGATCTAATGAAGCCTATATATGATATGCCTATATATACTGGAAAACCTGAAATAATAAACAAAAATTTAAATGCTTAAAAATTCATAACCGCATGATTTTCATTGTGAAGTCCAATAGCTTAGTATTTTTTTTTAATTTTAAAAATGCTTGCAAGCAAAACAAATCCTAAATGGCCTCCACGAATGGCATGGGCTTAATTATTATATTTTATACTTTTATTAATTACTGAAAGGAGCATATATACAGGCACATATTGAAGTGAAAGTGAATTAATTTTATTTATTTTTGTTTTTCTCCAGAAATGAATAAATTAATTGAGATAATTGAAATTTGAATAACTATATATGCGCTGTAGTTTGATTTTTTTTTTGATAAGAAATTGGACAAAATTTTGCTCCATACACACCACAAATTAAAGTCATATCTCTCTAATTCAAGTCATATTATAGGTCGAAATAAAAAAACAAATGAAAGTTGCAAAACAAAACTTTCATCCTGATTTGCTTCAGTAGAATGAACTCAATTAAGCCTTTATTCAGAAGGTCAGGATGTTTATAAGTTGTGACAAGTATTGCGAACAAACTGCAGCTTAAAAAATATTGGAAAATCAAAATAAACAAATATTTATATGCCCAAAAAAAATTCTGTAACCACATCTTTTTTTTAGCAAAGTCTTCTAATGCTTCCAAGTCTTCGCATCTTTTCAAAGAAAAGTTGAAACATTAATAAATTCATTTTTCACAACTAAAGTAAAAGTTTATTAAACAACAAATTAAAGATTTTTTTTCCATGACATATAATATAAATAAGTTTGATTTATATGGAAATTTCTTTACGCGGACAAAACACAAATTGCAAATGTGCAGCCTAAAAATTAAGTTTAATTACATCTACTTTTTCAAAAAGAAAATTGTAATAACTTCAGAAAACAACAAAGTCTGGATATAAAAATTCACTAGAAGCACATACGCCATCCCAAAATGGATAACAGAATTTCTCGGGAAAGAGTTGATGTCAGCAAGAATAACGTCCACTGTGGAAAATAAAAGCTTTTTTTTAACCAAAAAAAAGATATAGTTACGTTATGGGGCAATTTTAGTTTTTTAGTTTTATTTTGTTAAAAAAATTCTGAAGGTAGAAGAGAACCTAGGAAGATTGGTTAGTAGCAATTTAGTATTTTTAAATTTATATTTTAATATTTAGCTCTTCTAAATAATTATAATTTGTATGATCCTTCTCAAGTAATAATATATTCTTTTTTATAAAAATAAATACTATATTCCATAGGTCCTTCGTTTCGGTTCTCAAATGTTTTCCACCGGCGTGTAATTTACTTTCTTATTGTCAAGCCTACTAATAATATTTCCAAGTCTTCCCGCCTTTTTCATATAAATCGTGCCACGAATCCAATTACTCCACATCATGTTACCTGCCTTATATTCTTATTTTTTTTCCAATTTCCAAAACCAAGTTGAATTAGTGGATATTTTTAACCACATCTTTTCTTTTAACATTGTCAATAAGAAAATACCACAGATATAATCTGTTATATGCTTAGATCCTTTTAAATTTGGTAGGTGTTAGGAAAAAACTGGAGGCAATTACGTATAAAAATATTGAGGGCCAAGAGCTCAGTGATTTTTTATTGTAAAAATGTTTTCGTAAACAAACCAAACCCTACATTATGACTTATAAATGAAATAACTTATTATCATTTATTTTATATCATTGTTAATTATTGAAGGATTATACTCAGACACACTCACTCACGTATTGAAGTCAAAGTAAATTAATTTTATTTATTTATTTTAGTCCCGAAATGAATAACTTAATTCAGATGATTGAAATTTGAATAAATATTTGTGCTCTGAAGTTTGATTTTTACGCATAAGAAATTGGACAAAATTTTAGTATGACCCGAAAATAATAAAACCCTGTATATCAATTTTTAATCAAATTTAATATAAGCAAAAAAAAATCACAAAAATTACATGTGAAATCCATAAAATTAATTACATATGGCTCTTTGAACTCCATATTTTGTGCTATTTGTGAAAAACTTAGGTCAAGTTGTTTATATCCATTATATAAAGTTCTCGAAAGCATGTATCTATTTTTGTTTTAAGTGAATTTTGTAACTAAATACTAATATTTTAAAAATAAGACACATCACTATGTATGATTTGGGCAGTGAACATGATGAATATAAATAACTTGATATAAATATTGTTCTGTTTCTTTTTTTTCTTTTTAGCTTATTTATTGCTAGTTATTTCTCCTTTCCTTTCCTATGCACATGTCTTCCGAATACACGTGAGTGGATACATATAAATATATAAATATATATATAAACAAAATTAAATACGAAATATTTAACTGACGTATAAATTTAATCATTTATGTTTTCTTTAACTCTATTTCGAATAAATTATATATGTACACATAATGTAGGTTTGGCCAAAAAAAATATTGCAGGAAGCATTCATTCATTATCTTTAGTCCCAACACACCACAAAATTATATACTTCTCAAATTTATATTATATTACATGTTCAAATAAACAAAACAAATGAAATTTTCAAAATGAAACCGTCATCATGATTTATTTAGATTATATGGTCACGATATAGGGAAGTTGTGAAAATGAAAATCATGACAAATAAAGTTTTTTATTAGAAAATATTGGAAAAAGTACGCAAACATTTAAATGGCCAAAAAAATCTATAACCATATTTTTTTTTTGGTCAAGTCTTCTAATACTTCCAAGTCTTTCCATCTTTTTCAGAAAAAACTGGAATATTGATACATTTATTTTCATGTCATTTTTCATTCTTATTCAATTTCCACAGCCAAATCGTTTGAAACGCTTCAAAATCATAAAAGTCGCTTAAACAATAAATTAAAGGATTTCTTTTTTCATTCAATTAGAGGTTTTCTAGGAATACAACTTTTAGCTTTTGAAATAAGAAAAATATCCTGCAAATTACCATTTAGACCTTTTCTGTTCAGTTTGTATTATAACAATATCAATGACTTGTGGTGTTACAAAGAAACTGCACACAATCATATAAATTTTGAAACTTTCATTTTGGGGTTGTTTTTCATTTCAAATGAGAATGTTTGCAAATAATTCACACATAAATCAAATATTTTTTTATTTAGGCTTTGAAATGAGAAAATTAATGTATTCTTTATATATTGAGTTCAATTATATATGTAATTATATATATCTTGAGTTCAATTATATATATTATATTGGAATAAATATTCATTTTTGCATCATAAATCTGTTTTACATAGAGAGTTTTTGGAGCTAAGACGAGGATAAAAAAATTTGCAAATTTTTAAGTGTCGCCTAAAATTTAAGTTTGCGTCTTCTTTTTGGAAAAAAAAATTGCACATAACTTTCCAAAATATCAAAGAATTGAAAAAAAAAAATGAGAGAGGAGGCAATTATATTATCAGGGAAAATTAATAAATTTAAAATTTTCACATAACAACAAGTAATAAAATTAAGTATTTTGGAATCTTTAGTGGAATGTTGCATTAAAAATTGGAATATAGCATTTGTTTTGAAAATGGAGAAGACCTTTAGTAAAGAGAGAATTACAATGAGGTTTTAAAAACAAATTTATTAATAACTTTTAATAACAAGTAAACAATTGTCATTTACTAGTTAAAATTTACTATTGCATATTACTCTGTTTTCACTAGAATTGTTTAGTTTACTTGGGATTTCATAACAATTCACTTGTTTTTTTTAGGTTGCCCACCCAGTTTATCGGAGCTTTGCTCCGACTACATCTGAATCCGCCGGGTCGCGCACTTGGCTGTGGTGGGTGAATCTCCCAATAGGGATTTCTGCATACACTGAGACTCGAACTCGAGACCTCGTTTAAGCTGTACCAAGCCCCTTACCACTTGGACCAACCCCCGTTGGTTAACAATTCACTTTTTAGTAAAAGAGAAGTCATTGTGTTTTACTTTTACTTCACTTTTTTTCCGATTTAAAAAAAAAGAATGATTAAAAAAATTATATATATACATATATATATATATATATATATATATAAAATATGTGACATATTGAAGTCCCGTCCATCATGTTTCTGAAGTTTTCTTCCAAATATCAGTTTCAATCTTTCCATTCACTAATGATTCACCAAACACTACAAAAAAATAAGGGATTAGTGACGGAATTTTATTCCATCACTAAATTCTGTCATAAGTTCATTGCTAATTCTGTTTTAAAAGATTAGTTAAAAAAAAATTCTGTCACCAATTTCTGTTACTAAATCCTATCACAAAACATTTTGTGATAGAATTATTGACGGAATTTTTTCATTACTAATTTCCGTCGCAATTCCATCACTAATTTGTCACAAAAAATATAATATAAATATATAGTAATTATTTTTTAAACTTATTACTAAATTAAAATATAATATATCATAATTTGTAAATAATATATTATATAAAAATTAAAAAAATAGAAATATTATAAAATAAAATAAAAATAAAAATATATAATGTGCTTAATATTTTGTTAAATATTTGAATAAAAATATAAATTATTAGAATTTTTTACTAAAATATAAAAATTAAATTCAAATAACTAATAATATATTATATTATATAATATATATTAAATTATGTATATAATATTTATTAGATATATTTATATTTTTTTATTAGAAATATTAGAAATATATATCTATTTGTGCATAAAAATTTTGTAGATGTTTCTTAGCTCAACTGGCAAAAGTTTCAGCACGCATGGAGAAGGTCTCAAGTTCGAACCAACACTTTTTTAGTGATGACATGGCGGATTATAATGATGGATACGTGGTGATGATATAGACGAAGAGGTGATGTATTTCTGTTCATAAAATGGATAAATTAACTGAGATCATTGAAATTTGAATAAAATTGCGTGTGAACTCCATAAAATTACATATGGCTCTTCGAACTCCAACTTTTCTTTTTTATTTTAGCTTATTTAATTTATTGCTTGCTAATTTCTCCTTTCCTTTCCTATTCACATTCCTTTCAAATAAACTTTAGTTGATGTGTTTCTGGGCGTGTGTATAACAACATTAAATACATTACCTTTAAAATTTACTATGCATGCAGGCTTTTATAGGTTCAAAGGAAAATTGATCTTATATACAAAATAGTTAATTGACGTTTAAATTTAATCATTTATGTTTTCTTCAACTTTCTTTAATTCTAATACATTAATGTGGGTTGGCCAAAAAAAAAATTATCTTAGAAAGTTGGTATTCATTCATTATCTTCACTCCAAATTTAACATACCACGAAATCATACCACTCAAATTCAGATTATATTATATGTTGAAATAACAAAACAAATGAAATTTTCAAAATGAAACCGTCATCATGATTTGAGTATAATTAACTCAATCAAGTCTTTATTTGGATTACATGTATGGTAGCGACGTACATAAGTTGCGAAAAAGGAAAATAACTACAAATAAAGTCTTTATTAGAAAGTATTGAAAAATCAAAAGTACACAACCATTTAAATGGCTAAAAATCTATAATCGTATATATTTTTTATGGTCAAGTCTTCTAGTACTTCCAAGCCTTCCCATCTTTCCAAGGAAAAATTGAAATATTGATACATTTATTTTCATATCATTTTCTATTCATATCCTTTTTTTCTATTTTCACAACCAAATTATTTGAACGCTTCAAAAGATAAAAGTCACTTAAGCAACAAATTAAAGGTTTTTTTCACTCAATTAAATGATATCTGAGAATAAAACTTTTAGATTTCAAAATAAGAAAAATATCTTACGAATTATTATTCAGACCTTTTATGTTCAGTTCATATTATGATTTATAACAACATCAATGGCATGTGGTATTACAGGGAAACTGCAAACAATCATATATAAATCTTGAAACAAAAGTCTTAGATGTTTTTAGTACTTTAATTTTCTTAAATTAGTTAACTAGGTTTCATTAATGCCCTATCCAGAATGCTTATAAGTCTTCGTCCAAATTATACTCAATTTCAGTCTCCACTGATTAATGAAACCCAACATGGAGTAGCTTCCGTTGTTATCATCCCTTTGGATTTCCTTTGGTGGAAGAGATTCTGCCAGTTTTTCCAAACATCATTTTCTACCAAATTGCATTAACTAGTCCAAGAGCGATTTACCCACCTTGCAACATGTTTTTTTGGAATCTTTAATTCTTTTCCAAGAAACTTCACAACTTTCAACTGTGGAATTTATTGGGACCATACTAATTTGGATCATCCGAGAGAAGATGTAACATATTGAAGACACTGCCCCATTCATGACGCTTGTGAAGTCTTTGTCCCAAGCTATACTCAATTTCAATCTTTCTAATCATTAATGGAACCCACCATGAGGCTTCCTTCTTATCATCTCTTTCAATTTCCTTTGGTAAAAGGGATTCTCACCTCTAGTTAAATTGGTACTGGTGCAACTTACCGGTTAAAACACAGATGCTCAATGATAGTAACGGATATAGAAAGGAAGGGAAGTAATGTAATATACTGTGGCAGTAATTGAAACAACAGATTCTCTAAGTCCATCGCCAATTCATCATTGGAAAATATTTCATGTATCGTGATGAACGACACATTTTAATTATTTTATGATGATTTTTCTGTCATGCACATAACCAAATGTCTCTTCTTATAAAGGCCCATTGGCGAAACTTGCCTGGGATATTTTTTTCAGAGAAAAAAATCATTCGCACCTTTTGAAAGACGCACTAAACCAAAATTCTGCACAATTTATTCTTTTTTGGCCAAATGCCCAATTCAGAATTCTACTTTGTTGTGTGATTTTCTCTTCTGGGGTTATATGTGTGTGTGTGTGTTTTTTTTTAATAGCGGTGAGGCCGTCATTTATACTTCTGTAGGTTGTAGAACAAGAGTGGGCCTTTCAGCGCCCATGTATGTTGATTCTTGATGCTTTCACACCAAACAAAAAAGAGGGAAAAATCGAGAAGATTATAAAAAGATTAGTCTCTCACAACGTGACAAATTAAAATTTAAATCTCCACTAAAAAAGATATTCACATTTAGTGCCTAACAATATTTCTAATAAGAGGATAATTATGCGTAGTAAAAAAAAGAAGAGGAAAATGGTTAATATATGAGTAAATTAAAGAAATTTTGAGAGGAAAAAACTATCGTCTAACAGGTTGTGTCTTAGAAAGACAATGTTAAGTTGCTTCACTGGTAATGCCGGAGATCCAAGGGTTGTCCAAGGCTCCAAGCATACAAAAACCTTGAAAGCCTCAAAGACAAAACGTCCCCGTTTCATTGAAAGAGACCCAAATTACAGTAGATTTCCAGATTTAAACTTACCTCTTCTATAAATGATTTATGAAACCCGATAACCGTTGTCAGAGGGGGAAAAAGGAGAAGTAGATAAGTAGATAAACAGCAAAAGACACATATTTGTTGTTGGGTCCTTTGGTATCAACACAGCATTCATTCATGTAGTATCAAAATTATATCATAGCCTTAACATGAGAATAACATGACTTGCTATAAATTATATATCATATGTTATCTCTGAAGCAAGCAAAAATTTAAATGCCTTGAAAACTTGATAACCACATATGCTATTTCTTATTGTCAAGTCTACTACTAATATTCCAAATCTTCCCGTCTTTTCAATAAGAATCATGTCACGAATGCATCCAACGTATTCCAATTACTCCACATCGTGTTTACTTATATTCTTATCCTTTTCAATTTCCAAAACCAAATTGAATTACTGTTTTTAACTACATCTTTTTTTAAATATTATGAATACGAAAATACCACAGATATAATATAATATATTATATATTTAGATCCTCTCAAAGTTAGTAGGTGGTTGGTAAAAGCTGGAGACAATTATGCATGAAAATATTATTGAAGGCCAATAGCTCAGTGATTTTTTTTAATTTTAAAAATGTTTGAAAACATAACAAATCCTATATATGGGCCCCATGAATGGCATGGTGAGCTTAAAGAATAATCAACACTATTTTATGAATCATAAATAAAATAAATATTATAAATTTTATATTTTATATTATTGTAAATTATACAAGGAATATACATAGACACGCTCACTCACGTATTGAAATCAAAGTGAATTAGTTTTATTTATTTTTGTTTATAGTCTAGAAATGAATAAATTAATTCAGATAATTGAAGTTTGAATAGATATTTGTGGTCTGAAGTTTGATTTTATGCATAAGAAATTGGACAAAATTTTACTATGACCCGAAAATAATAAACCCTATATACGATTTCTTATTAAATTGAATATAACCCAAAAAACATTCTTGCTAAGTGCTTCTTTCCTTTCCTATTCACATGCCTTCCAAATACACATGAGTGGATAAATATATGTGTTGTGTATATATATAACAAAATTAAATACCTTACCCTTAAAATTTAGTATACATTAAAAAAATTTACTACATTCAGGCTTTTATAGATCCAAGGGAAAATTGATTTTATATACAAAATATTTAACTGATGTATAAATTTAATTATTTATGTTTTCTTCAACTCTATTTAATTCGAACACATTTTACACACACACACATAATATAGGTTGGCAAAAACAACTATTGTAGAAAGTTGGCATTCATTCACTATATTTACTCCAAACACACCACAAAATCATACCTCCTCTCAAATTCAAATTATATTATAATTTGAAATAACAAAACGAATGAAATTTTCAAAATAAAACCGTCATCACTATTTATTTGAGGGGAGATCAAGTCTTTATTATTTAGATTACAGGGTCACGATGTACATAAGTTGTGAAAAATGAAAATCATTGTTGGCAAATAAAAAAACAAAAATGAAAATTATTACAAATAAAGTGTTTGTTAGAAAATATTGGAAAAACAAAAAGTATACAAACATTTAAATGTCTAAAAAATCTATAATCATATTTTTTATGGTCAAGTCTTCTAATACTTCCAAGTCTTCTCATCTTTAAGAGGAAAAATTGGAATATTAATGCATACATTTTCATATCATTTTCCATTACACAAACATTTAGATGGCTAAAAACTCTATAACCATGTATTTTTTTTATGGTCAAGTCCTCTAGTACTTCCAAGTAGAGCTGGTAAAACGGGCCAACCCGCGGGTTGCGGGTTGGCCCGTGACGGGTTGTGGGTTGTCCGGTGCGGGCTCAAAAGGCCCGTTTTCTGGCGGGTTGGCATTTTGCCAACCCTAACCTGCCAAGGTGGGTTGGCGGGCCAACCCACCAACCCGCCAAAATTTTTATTTTTATTTATTTTTTTTTTAAATTTTCTTTTTTTTTTAAATGTTAGCAATTATATATAATACAAAATAAAAATACTAAAAATGATATAAAATATTAGAAACATCCAAATAAAAATTACAACACAATAAAATACAAATAGTATATGATTGTCTAATTTTCCAACATGATAATACACAAATTCACACATTTTTTTTCAATGAAACCAATGAGCAATATTGAATAACCTTATTTATCTAATTATTTCTAATGACAATAAAGTTTGAAGTAAAAATTTGCTTTACTTTTGTCTTTGTTATCTATTTTTAAAAAAAAAAAAATAGGTGGGTTAACCCGCGGGTTGGCCCGCGGGTTGGCGGGCCAACCCGCCGCGGGTTAGGGTTATGGCGGTGCGGGCTCATATTTTTCAGGTGGTAGCGGGTTGGCCAAAGGCCAACCCTAACCCGCCTCTTTTGGCGGGTTGGCGGGTTCGACCCGCGGGTCCAACCCATATTACCGGCTCTACTTCCAAGTCTTCTCATCTTTTAGAGGAAAATTAGAACATTAATGCATTCATTTTCATATCATTTTCCATTCTTATCTTTTTTTCAAATTCCTACAACAAATTTTTTTTTCTGGGAATGCAACTTTTACCTATGTTCAGTTTATATTATAACAACGGAATGTTTCAATATGTTTGAAAGTGCTTTCTAAAAACACTCTTTTCATAAATTGAGACAAACTTCTCCACATATTTATTTCTTATACTATAAAATTACTCTTAAAATCATGGTTTGGTTTCATCTAAATACCCTATTTTAGGATGTTTAGTTTGCAAATAAACTTGAAACGACATGTGGTGTTTTATGGTTTGGTTTCCATCAATGATATGTGGTGTTACAGGAAAATTGCACACAATCATATTAAATTAATCTTGAAACGACCGTGTTGGGGATGTTTTTAATTTCAAAAGAGATTGCAAATAATTCACACATAACTCAAATATTTTTTATTTAAGCTTTGAAATAAGGAAATTAATTTATTCTTTATATCTTAAGTTCAATCATATATATTATATTATCTTGGAATGAATATTCATTTTTGCATCGTAAGTCTGTTTTACGTGTAGAAAGTTTTTGGAGTGTGTGGCCTAAAATTTAAGTTTGCATCTACTGTTTTTTTTCCCCCAAAAAAATTGCATATAGCTTTCCAAAATATTAAAGAACTGGGGGGAAAAAAACGAGAGGAGACAATAAATTAAGCATGTTGGAATCATAATAAAATCTTCTTGGAACCAGCTTGAGTGCTCATTAACATGATAAGCATCCTAATCTCATCAAATTTAAACTATTCAGTTTGATTTGAATGGTTTATATATAAAATTTTTAATTAAAAAATTATTTTTGAAAAAATAATGGTTAAAAGATTATCTCTATTTTAGATCTATACCTATTAAATAATAATTTTGAGCAAATAAAAAAAAAATTTGGATTATCTAAAAAAGATTTAGACTGTCCAGCTCTGATGAGTTTTAGAGACTTAATTAGATAACATAGAGATTTGTGTAAATAAGAATAAAACTGAATTAAAATAGATATATTTATGGACATGCATATCAATAAATTTGATGATTCATAATAGGGAAAATCCCAAAAAAGTGATACCTGAATTTCAAAATTCCAAATCAGTATTCGTTACTACACTCATAAAGAAAATGACTACATTCAAAGAGGAAATGACAATCCATTTTTGTAGTAATTCCTGATTTGGTATTTTGAAATTCAGTAGTCACTTTTTTGGAATTTTCCCTTCATAATATCATTTTAATAGATCTCAGTGACTTCAACTCATATAAATCAATAAAGAATAGTTTTATACAAAATAAATGAATAACAAGATAATGATAATACTGATAAGATGAACACAGGGGGGGATTAGGGGAAAAGATGGGGAAGATTAATGGCGAAGAGCGTCAAGAATGATGAAATCAGAAAAAGAAAATATGCAGGAAAAAAATCTGAGGAGTAAAAAAAAAAAAAAGAATGTCCGTAGAAGAATAGTAGGAGCTGAAAAGAAAAAAAAAAGGTAAAAAGAAAAGGCAAAGAGTAAAAAAAAAGTTTTTATAAACTTGGAACATTTAAAAACTAATATGAGTAATTTAGTCATAACGACACAAAATATTTCTCTTCCATCCAAAAAACTTTAAATTTAGAGGGGAGCAGAATGAGGGGAGGACAACAATAAAAGACAAAAAAATTTTCCTCCCCTTCCCTTTATTTTTTTGAACCAAACACAATTTTTCCTTCTTTCTTCTTTCTTCCCTCCAAAAACCTTCCAATCAAATAATACATTAGGATATTTGTCAAAATGATGAGTAGTCAACTAATTGCAAAGTTCCTAAGGGTACTTTAAAAAAATTGGAATACAGTGTTTGTTTCGAAAATAGAGAAAAAGAATTAAAAGAAAAAAGGAATATGTGACATATTGAAGATATTGTCCCGTCCATACTGTTTCTAAAGTTTTCTTCCAAATTATACTCAATTTCAATCTTTCTACTCACTAATGATTCACCAAGAAGGAAAAACAAATCTGGACTGGACATTAAACTGATCAAGATAGTAGCTCAAAGGTCAATAGTTTAAATTGGGTGAACTTAGAATCAAATTGTTCATATTAAAATAATATGATTTAATTAAAAATAACAAAATGCAATAAAATTAATAATTACTAGTAACAGAATATAAGAAGATATAATAATAATTTGATTATAACAATAACAAAGTACAATAATATTGATAATGTTTATATTTTTTACTCCTTAATAACAAAAATTAATAATAATTAATATCAAAATTATCAATAAAATTAATTTAAATTTATAGTGATTGAAATATTAGGAGATAAATGAGAAAAAAAAAACCAATAGCAACATAATTATCTAAACTGGTTTATCACCAATTTATATAGGTTTACCTCGGTTTAACTGGATTGATACTGATGCAATTTTTGACTGGTCCAACACTCAAACCAGACTAAACGACCTGGTTGAACCGGCCAGTTTGATTCGATTTTTTGTTCTTCCATTACTATCATCTCTTAAAATTTCTTGTGGCGAAAAAGATTTTGCCAATTTCATCAAACATCATTTTCTACATAATTGCATTAACCAATCCAATAGCAAATAATAAATTGCATAATATGATGTTCTTAGTATTTTAGTTCTTTTTCAAGAAACTTCACAACTTTCAGTGTCAACAGTTATTAAAATCTAGACTAATTGAGATCAAGCCAAATAATATTTGACATACTGATAAAGACATTTTTTTTACCAGCAATATTGATGAAGACATTACCCCCTTCAAAATGCTAATGTAAAGTTTTCTCCTAAAATATACTCAAGTTCAGTCTCCACTTATTAATGAAAATATTGGAAAATCAAAAGTACAGAAACATTTATATGACTAAAAAATCTATAACCATATATGGTCAACTCTTCTTATATTTTCAAAGTCTTCCCATCTTTTCGATCGAGGAAAATTTGGAATATTAATATATTCATATTCAAATCATTTTCCAATTTCTGGGCACAACCAAATCATTTAAGCACCTTCAAAAGATACCAGTCACATAAGCAATTTTTTTTTTTCATTCAATAAGAGGTTTTCTGTGAATACAACTTTTAGCTTTTAGAATAAGAAAAATATCTTATAAATTATTATTTAGACCTTTAATGTTCAGTTCATATTGTAACAACATCAATGACATGTGGTGTTGCAGAGAAACTACATACAATCATATAAATCTTGAAACGATCATTTTGGTGATGGTTTTTCTTCTCTCTCTCTATTTTTTTTTTAAAGTTTTGGTGATGTTTTTAATTCCAAACGAGAATGTTTGCAAATAATTCACACGTAAATCAAATTTTTTTATTTATTTTAGCTTTGAAATGATCAAATCAATGCACTACTTCATATTCTTAACATAAGAGTCAGCTGATCATTAATTTATAAATATTAAGAAAATTAGTTTAGTTATTTGTAATAAATAAAGGTGGTCTTTTTTAAAATACCATTACTAATCATATATGCACTAGAACTATAATTTGATAGAAATTCCTTAAATGTGCAATGATTATAAGGTTATTTGAGAGCAAAATAAATAAACACCAGAGACAAAATATACTAGGGTCTTATATTTTAAATTAAATTAAATTTTTAACTAATTCTTAAAGTAATCTGATGAGTACTCAAATTGGTTGCATTGTTATTGACGGTATTTCAATCTTTTAGCTCATTAATGAAACCCAACATAAAGCTTCCATTCTTATCATCTCTTTCAATTTCCTTTAGTAAAAGAGATTCTCAACTAATGATAATAAGTGATAATAAATCAAGTTATTTTACTCATCCGTAGGGCGCAACTACATATTAATTTAATTATTTATGTTTTCTTCAACTCTATTTAATTCGAATACATTTTACACACACACATATAACATAGGTTGGCAAAAACAACTATTGTAGAAAGTTGGCATTCATTCACTATATTTACTCCAAACACACCACAATTGTAATTTGAAATAACAAAACAAACGAAATTTTCAAAATGAAACCGTCATCACTATTTATTTGAGGAGAAATCAAACCTTTATTATTTAGGTTACATGGTCAAGATGTACATAAGTTGTGAAAAATGAAAATCATTGTTGGCAAATAAAAAAAATGAAAATCATTACAAATAAAGTGTTTATTAGAAAATATTGGAAAAACAAGAAGTACACAAACATTTAAATGTCTAAAAAATCTATAATCATTTTTTTTTTATGGTCAAGTCTCCTAATACTTCCAAGTCTTGCCATCTTTTAGAGAGAAAATTGGAATATTAATGCATTCATTTTCATATCATTTTCCATTACACAAAAATTTAAATGCCCAAAAATTTTATAACCATATATTTCTTTTATGGTCAAGTCTACTAATACTTCCAAGTCTTCCTATCTTTTAGAGAAAAAATTAGAATATTAATACATTCACTTTCATATCATTTTCCATTACACAAACATTTAAATGTCTAAAAAATCTATAGCCATATATATTTTTTTATGGTCAAGTTTTCTAATACTTCCAAGTCTTCCTATATTTTAGAGGGAAAATTGGAATATTAATGTATTCATTTTCATATCATTTTCAATTACACAAACATTTAAATGTCTAAAAAATCTATAACCATATATTTTTTTTTATGGTCAAGTCTTCTAATACTTCCAAGTATTCTCATCTTTTAGAGGAAAATTGGAATATTAATGCATTCATTTTCATATCATTTTTCATTATACAAACATTTAAATGCCTAAAAAAATCTATAACCATATATATTTTTTATGGTCAAGTCTTCTAATACTTCCAAGTCTTCCCATCTTTTAGAGGAAAAATTGGAATATTAATGCATTCATTTTCATATCATTTTCCATTACACAAACGTTTAAATGCCTAAAAAATCTATAACCATATATATTTTTTATGATCAAGTCTTCTAATACTTCCAAATCATCCCATCTTTTAGGAAAAAAATTGGAATATTAATGCATTCATTTTCATATCATTTTCCATTAGACAAATATTTAAATGTCTAAAAAATCTATGACCATATTTTTTTAATTTTATGGTCAAGTCTTCTAATACTTCCAAGTATTCCCATCTTTTAGAGGAAAATTGGAATATTAATACATTCATTTTCATATCATTTTCCATTACACAAACGTTTAAATGCCTAAAAAATCTATAACCATATATATTTTTTTGTGGTCAAGTCTTCTAATACTTCCAATCTTCCCACCTTTTATAGGGAAAATTGGAATATTAATGCATTCATTTTTATATCATTTTCTATTAGACAAACATTTAAATGTCTAAAAAATCTATAGCCATATTTTTTTTTATGATTAAGTCTTCTAATACTTCCAAGTCTTCCCATCTTTTAGAGGAAAAATTGGAATATTATTGCATTCATTTTCATATCATTTTTCATTACACAAACATTTAAATATCTAAAAAATCTATAACCATGTTGTTTTTTTATGGTCAAATCTTCTAATACTTCCAAGTCTTCCCATCTTTTAGAGAAAAAATTGGAATATTAATGCATTTATTTTCATGTCATTTTCTATTACACAAATATTTAAATGTCTGAAAAATCTATAGCCACGTATTTTTCTATGGTCAAGTCTTCTAATACTTTCAAGTCTTCCCATCTTTTAGAGGAAGAATTGGAATATTAATGCATTCATTTTCATATCATTTTCCATTACACAAACATTTAAATGTCTAAAAAATCTATAACCATATAATTTTTTTATGATCAAGTCTTCTAATACTTCCAAGTCTTCCCATCATTTAGAGGAAAAATTGGAATATTAGTGCATTCATTTTCATATCATTTTCCATTCTTATCTTCTTTTCTAATTTCTACAACCAAATTGTAAGGAATAAATTAGAGGATTTTTGTTTTCATTCAATTAGATGTTTTCTGGGAATGCAACTTTTAGCTTTTAAATTAAGAAAAATATCCTATAAATTATCATTTAGACCTTCTATGTTCAGGTCATATTATAACAACGGGATGTTTTGATATGGTTAAAAGTGTTTTCTAACAGCATTTTTTCACAAATTGAGACAGATTTTTTTACATATATATTTATTTTGTATACTATAAAATCACTCTTAAAATCATAGTTTGGTTTCTATTCAAATACCTTCATTTTAGGATGTCTAGTTTGCAAATAATCTTGAAACGACATGTGTTGTTTTATGGTTTGGTTTCTATCAATGATATGTGGTGTTACAGGGAAATTGCACAAAATCATATTAAATTAATCTTGAGACGACCGTTTTGGGGTTGTTTTTAATTTCAAACGAGATTGCAAATAATTCATACATAAATCAAATATTTTTGATTATTTAAGCTTTGAAATAAGCAAATTAATTTATTCTTTATATCTTAAGTTCAATTATATATATATTATATTATCTTGGAATAAATATTCATTTTTGCATCATAAGTCTGTTTTACGTGTAGAAAGCTTTTGGAGTGTGTGGCCTAAAATTTAAGTTTGCATCTACTTCTTTCAAAAAACAATAAAAATTGCACATAACTTTCCAAAATATCAAACAATATTTTTGGGCCCGGGGGGGGGGAGACAAGAGGAGACAATAAACTAAGTATTTTGGAATCTTTAATGAAATCTTCTTGGAACCAGTTTGAGTGCTCATCAACATGATGAGCATTCTAATATCATCAAATATAGACTATTCAGATCTGATTTGAATGATTTACATCAAAATTTTTAATTAAAAAATTATTTTTTGAAAAAATAATGGTTAAGAGATTATTTTTATTTTAGATCTATACTTAACAAAATAATAATTTTAAGCAAATAAAAAATAAAAAAATTAAATTTAGATTATCTAAATAAGATTTAGACTGTTCAGATCTGATGAGTTTTAAAGATTTAATTAGATAACACAAAGTTTTGTGTAAAAAAGTAAAATTGAATTAAAATATATATGGGCACGCAGATCAATAAATTTGGCGATTGATAATATCATTTTAATAGATCTCAACGACTTCAACTCATATAAATTAATAAAGAATAGTTTTATATAGAATGAATAAATAATAAGATACTAATAATACTGATAAGATGAATGAAGTGGGGGATCAGGGAAAAAAATGGGGAAGATTGATGGCGAAGAGCATCAAGAATGATGAAATCAGAGAAAAAAATATGTAGGAAAAAAAACATATAAAAAACATCTAGGGAGTAAAAAAAGATGTCTGTAGAAGAATAGTAGGTGCTGAAAAGAAAAAAGAGTTAAAAAAAAGGCAAAGAGTAAAAAAAATTTTTTTACTAAAAATTATAAACTTGAAATATTTAAAAACCATGAGTAATTTAGTCAGAATAAAACATAATATTTTTCTCCGTTCTAAAAAAATTCCAAATTTAGAGGGGCATAGAATGAGGGGAGGGAATACTAAAATACAAAAAAAAAAATTCTTTTTCTCCCCTCCATTTTTCTGGACCAAAAACAATATTTTCTTTCTTTCTCTTTCCTCTCTCCTAAAACCTTCCAATCAAATAGTGGGTTAATGTATTTATCAAAATGATGGGTAGTCAAAATAATTGCAAAGTTCTTGAGGGTATTTAAAAAAAAAAAGGAATATAGCGTTTGTTCCAAAAATAGAGAAAAAAAATTAAAAGAAAAAAGGAATATGATATTGTCCCGTCCATACTCTTTCTAAAGTTTTCTTCCAAATTATGCTCAATTTCAATCCTTCTACTCACTAATGATTCACCAAAAAAGAAAAAAAAATCTGGACCGAACATTAAACCAATCAAAATATTAGTTCAAGGGCCAATGGTTCAAATCAAGTGAACTTAGAGTCAAACCGTTCATATTAAAATAATATAATTTAACTAAAAATAAAAAATACAATAAAATTAATAATTACTAGTAACAAAATATAAGAAGATATAGTATTAGTTTGATTGTAACAACAACAAAGTATAACAATATTAATAATGTTTATATTTTCGACTCCTTAAATAAATAAAATTAATAATAATTAATATCAAAATTATTATTAAAATTCATTCAAATTTATAGTGACTGAGATATTAGGAGTTGAATGAGAAAAAAAAAATACCAATAGAAATATAATTATCCAAACCGGTTTATCACCAGTTTATATTGGTTTACCCCTGATTTGACTGGATTGATATTGATTCAAAATTTTGACCAGTTCAACACTCAAACTAGATTGAATGATCCAGTTGAACTGGTTGGTTTGATTAGATTTTTTGTTCTTCCATTACTATCATCTCTTTAAATTTCCTGTGGTTAAAAAGATTTTACCAATTTCATGAAACATCATTTTCTACATAATTGCATTAACAAATCAAATAGCAAATACTAAATTGCATAACATGATGTTCTTAATATTTTAGTTCTTTTACAAGAAACTTCACAACTTTCAGCGTCAACAGTTATTGAAATCTAGACTAATTGAGATCAAGCCAAATAAGATTTGACATATTGATGAAGACATTTTTTTTACCAGCAATATTGATGAAGACATTACCCCCTTCAAAACGCTAATGTAAAGTCTTCTCCCAAAATATACTCAAGTTCAATCTCCACTGATTAATGAAAATATTGGAAAAATAAAAAGTACAGAAACATTTATATGACTAAAAAATCTACAACCATATATGATCAAGTCTTCTAATACTTTCAAAGTCTTCCCATCTTTTCGATCGATGAAAATTTGGAATATTAATATATTTATTTTCATATCATTTTCCAATTTCCGGCCACAACAAAATTGTTTAAGCACCTTCGACAGCAGTCGCATAAGCAATAATTTTTTTTTCAATTCAATAAGAGGTTTTTCGTGAATGCACCTTTTAGCTTTTAAACTAAGAAAAATATCCTATAAATTATTATTTAGACCTTTTATATTCAGTTGATATTGTAACAACATCAATGACGTGGCGTTACAGAGAAATTGCACACAATCATATAAATCTTGAAACGGTGGTTTTGGTGATGGTTTTCCTTCTCTCTCTCTCTCTCTGCTTTTTTTTTTAAGTTTTGGTGATGTTTCTAATTCCAAACGAGAATGTTTGCAAGTAATTCATACATAAATCAAATATTTTTTTTATTTTAGCTTTGAAATGATCAAATCAATGCACTGCTAAATAATTAATTTATAAATATTAAAAAAATTAGTTTACTTATTTGTAATAAATAAATGTTGTCTTTTCTAAAATACCATTACTAATCATTATGTATTGGAACTATAATTTGATAGAAATTTCTTAAATGTGCAATGATTATAAGGTTATTTGAGAGCAAAATGAATAAATACGTCTTATATTTTAAACTAAATTAAATTTTTAACTAATTCTTAAGGTATTTTAATGAGTACACAAACTGGTTGCATTGTTATTGACAGTATTTCAATCTTTTAGCTTATTAATGGAACCCAACATAAAGCTTCCATTCTTATCATCTCTTTTAATTTCCTTTGGTAAAAGAGACTCTCAACTAAGATTCTCGATTGCAGGTGACCTTTAAACTGGTGCAACCTTTTTACTAGTTAAAACAGGTGCTTAATGATAATACGTGATAATAAATCAAGTTATTTTACTCATCCATAGCGTGCAACTGCTTTATAGGGAAGGGGAGTAATGTAATATATTGTGGTAGTAGTTGAAACAACAGAATCTCTAAGTACATCACCAATTCATCATAGCTCATTGGAGCAACTTTGGAAAATATTTAACGATACATTTGAATTATTTTATGATGATTTCTCTAACATGCACATCACCAAATGTCTTTGGTTTAAAGACCCATTGGCGAAACTCGTCTGGGACTTTTTTTTTAAGGAAAAAAAATCATTCATTTGAAAGAGGCACTACATCAGGTTACCCAATATTTGGTGATCCACAATCACAATTCAAAATTCTATTTTGTTTTGTGATTTAGAGCCCATGTATGTTGGTTCTTGAGACAAACGGAAAAGAGGGAACAACCAATATGGGTTAAGCCTCTCTTACATGACAAGCTAATATTTTTTTTAAGATGCTCAAGTCTTTTCTATTTGGACCAACACTTATTGGTGACAAACCAAGATTTAAATTCCTATTCACATTTAAAATTTGACAATGCCTCAAATATGATTGCTGAGCCAAAAAAAAACAAAAAAGAAAAGAAGGAAAAGGTTAATGCACAAGCAAATTAAAGAAATTTTTAAGGGGGGGAAACTGACGGGTTCTGTCTTAGAAAGGCAATTTTAAGTTACACCACTGGTAATGCTGGAGGTCTAACTTGTAAACCTCATTACTGCAAAGACAAAGCGTTCTCGTTTTATTGCAAAAGACTCAAATTACAGTAAATTTCAATATTTAAACTTACCTACTCTACAAATGATTTATAAAACCCGATAAACATTGTCAAAGTGGGGGAAACGAAAACTAGATAAATAGCAAAAGACAAACGTAATTTTTTGTTCACAACATTTGAATAACATGACTTGCTAAGTTGCTATAAAATATATTTCATATGTTGATCTTTGAGATCATTGTAAACAGATTTTAAAGGTGTTCTATCGAATAACTAAATAGAATAACTAAGATATATATGATATGATACATCAATATCTCTGTTCTTCAGAACAGCATATGGCAAACTGGAACAGAGCGACTAAAATGTCCGAGAGATGACACTTGTACAATAAATCTGATAATCTATTTAAAATCGAAAACCCTTTCCAATCCTGTCATTCCATGAGATTTTGTTCGCTTCCAACTGGGAAATAGGGAGTAGTATCATCCTACAAGATTAACCATTGGCTCAGCCACATATGATCTTTTTCCAAGGAGACGCTTTATACAGGTAAACTGTTAGAGTGCTTGACTGCCTTAAATGTCACAAACCTACAGAAGGAGAAGTGAGATCCAAGATTCCTACAAAAATAAAATTGTCACCAATTACAAGCATTTTAAATGTAGGAAATAGAGTTGTACTTGAGTAAAAGCCTCAAGCATTTTAAATGTCATAGCCCTTCCTCATTAGCTTGCTCCCAAGAATTAAATGCTACCTGATCCACCCACTAACAGCTTCAATCTCAACATCTTGTGTCGCATGTCACCTATCCGCGGTTTGTCTGGTTGAACCATAGAAGTAATGTTCATCTCCAAAGTAATTAATTGGGTCAATACTATACCCAACAGATAACTTTTCCAAATGGTCGCAGCAACCTTAGTGCAACATAAGGCATTTTGGGTTCACCCAAAATAAAAAAATAAAAAAATAAGGCATTTTGGATGACTAGAGAAATTTGACGTAAATCCTTGAGAATATTGTAATTCCAAAGGTTTCTTGCATTGAACAAACAAGCTCTGTTTGAGAAGACGCTTCAACCATGGCATGCTTCCGAATGTTCCATGTTGCCGCTGAACAACAATGTATTCACTGCTCTTTAAAACCATTTTTTTTAACAGTTTGGCAGCCAACAATGCTGAGGGTCTCCTTTCTTCCATGATTGACCAGAAACTAGCTGCAGACTCCTTCTATCTCAATCTTCTTCACCTCCTTATATGTACTAACTATATCATGTACAGGTAGAGTACTGGTCAAGTGCACAAGGGAGTCTGAGAAGGGACATAGCTCATGAGAAGGAAAGAGAAGTGTGCTAACTATATATTAGTTTTGAACTGGGGGATATAATGTACATTGTCCAGGAGAAGGGAACAGCAGGCCCTGCGTCTAAGTTATTAGAGAAGGAAAAGCCAGTTTATAAGACCATCAAAGCGCAATGACTACTTTAAAGTTGAAGAAGAGGTCACATGTGTCGATAACAGAGGCTTGGCAATATTTGTTCTGAAATTACCAAACAGCCCATGGGCACATTCGTTCATGAAATTACCAAAACAACGCTCCCTCTATTGCTGACCGTTGATGTCAAGTTATTCTCGACGATGACGATTTTCTCCTTGATCCATCATACGTGGAACCAATATTATGATGTGTTTGACATTGTCAGGTCATTATTCTGTTAATATAAGTCGACATGGGGACTTTTACAATCACTACTTAAAGGATATTCCGCTAAAGATTGCCAACAAAACACCAAGAATCGAAACTCTGAATTTGAGTCCTTAAAGGGATTTGTCCAGTGAAATTGTTGTATGGGAGGTTCAAGTAAGCAAGAAACGGTATATTAAAGATGGTTGAAGGAATTTCCCCATAAAGTATATTGTGGCTGAGATCAAGGGATTCCAAGTTTTTCATGCCTCCAATTTCTTTGGGAATCTTTCCACTTAAATGGTTTCGACACAAGTTCAAGAACTGTATGTGACTCATACTAAATAGCTCCTTAGGAATTTCTCCAGACAAATTGCTAGAGGAAAGATCAATTATATGCAAAAACAAAATGTCAGCATAATCTAATTCTCTTCCTTTAGTATATATGTTTATAGTTTCTGCCCATAAAAGCTGATCAGTTGAATCCATGATGTTATGTACGCAATGAGGTATGGATCCAAAAAGATTGTTATCACCAAGATCTAGTATCATAAGAGAAGAGAGATTGCACAATTGTAATGGAATCTCACCAACAAATTGGTTGGCCCTCAACTTGAAAACTACCAAACGCGGAGGCATTGTAGTTGGCAAACTTCCAGAAAATTCATTTCTCTCCAAAAGAAGGTATTGCAAATTTGTCCAATTTGATATGTCTAATGAAAATTCGCCAAAGAAATTGTTATCACGTAAATCCAATATCCAAGGATTCAATGAGGCCATGGAGGGAGGAACTTTACCCTCTAGCTCATTACCCCTCAAATTAAGGTATTCTAATCGTTTCCCATTAACCCAACAGTCAGGAATTGCTCCACTTAAATGATTATGTGATAAGTCCAAATAAGACAATATGCTTTCCTTGTCACTCTCTAGTTGGCACAATAATAAGAAAATAGAGCCTGACAAAGAATTGCGAGATACATCAAAGTGAGAGATAATTGTTGACAGTGTGATATTGGATATGTCATCACTGATCATGGTGTTTGACAAATCAACATAATCAATTCCTGTTACAAACCTCCAAAACACATCAGCATCAATTATTGAGATCCCTAAGGTAGAAATGTCTAGATATTCTAGAGACTGTTGTGTATATAGCCATGTTAGGATATTAGGCCCTATATTTGTGGTACTCAAATTCAAATGCTGAAGTTGGAATGGTGGGACCCATTTAGGATCAAAGTCAAATTTGAAACCACTTGAACTCAGGTCTAACCATGTCAATTTTGAGAGTTTGGTAAAATTCTTTTTTGAAATAACTCCCACCCAATGATTGCCACCAATGCCTAAAGATTCTAACTTATGGAGCTCTCCAAGGTTTTTGGGAAGATTTCCACTGAAATGATTATGGGACAAATCTAAGGAAATCAAGGAAGAAATATTTCCAAGACATGATGGAATAGAGCCGCTGAACAAATTACCATAAGTGTCAAAATACTGCATCTGTTCATGTTAGCAAAACCAATCAGGAATTGATCCTATGAGATTATTAAAGCTCAACCTTAAACTTTTAAGGTTTGGAAGCTTGAACAGGTTCTTCGGTACTTGACCATAGAAATCATTGTCAGAAAGCTCAAGATGAGATAGTTTTTGTGTAAAATCAAAGAGTGAATTATGTAATTCTGAGTTGAGCATGTTGTGAGAAAGATCAAGAGTTACCAGTGATGTCAAATTGACATAGCTGAGGGATGAAAAATCTCTCAACTCATAACTGCTCAGATATAACTCAGAAAGCGAAGGTATCAAAGAGATATAATAGTGCCAATTGGTTTCATTTCCAACACTAGAGTAATAAGGTCTAAATATTTTAAAGAAGAAAGTTGAGAAATCCAATGAGGATCATTTATTCGCAAATGATAATTATGCGAAAAATCTAGGTGAAGCAGAGGAGAAGATTTGGAGACTGGCGTTGAGGAATACTCACAAATTCAAATCGATTATGGCTCAGATCCAAGTTGATGAGAAGTTCAAGTTGAAGAAGAGATAGATTAATCCCACCTTGTAAGCCATGGCGAGCTAGATCAAGCTCTGCAACTCTGCCATTGATATCACACAGAACTCCAGACCATAAACAACAATCTTCAGGACTAGTCCATGAAGAGAGTTTGTTTAAAGGATCCACCACTCCTTGTTGGAAGATCAAGAGTGGTCCTCGATCATTCTCGTTGCAACGAATCGCATTGTTTGTTTTACATATGCCTGTTGCAAGCAAAAGAAACAAGAAAACAATTGAAGTTTTTGAAGTGAAGCAGACCATCATGGTTGACTTGAGCAGAATGCACACAACCTAGTCTTTATGTGATGTGTGTGTGTGTGTGGAGCAAAGTGAACAATTAGTTTTTTAAAGTTTATAACAGGTTAAAAACTAAATAATCAACTAAAAAGCCATTCCTTTTTTGGAGCTTGCAAACACCATCTTAAAATCTCCACTTACCCCTAAATTTAGACATTTTGAATTGTAAATCATAAAATTTTAGTTGTAAATTTGCACTAAGAACCAGCTGTAAATATAATCCCATAAAAACCGCATTCTCCTCTTATATTTACAGTCGGTGCTCATCAGATTGTGTAGGCAATAAGGTTGACCAATTCAACGGTAATTGCAAATTTTTTGTTTTCAGGGAGAGATTAGGCAAGGAAAATAAAATTTTTTATTTTATATTGATATTGATGTCCCTTACAATCAATCATAGAAGTGTAATATAGGAAATGTTAATAATGTAATTGGCTTTACCGATTTTCCCTTTCAAGAGGAGATTAGGCAGGGAATACTATATCTCAAGTTTTGTTTTTATTTTTCAATTTGACCAGTTAATAGCTACGTCTACTTGTTAACAACAAAATTAATTAATTTTACCCCAAAAAAAAAAAAACTATTACGCTACATTGTTTTGTAGTGGGACCGATTATAGTTTTTATGTTTTATACTGAGATTAATGCCGTGCCGGCCCCTAATCATTTTGCCTCAATAATGTAATTGGAGGAATCAATCAACAATTTTACTAATAATTTTTTTGCCGGACAGTTTTACTAATGATATCCCATATAATCGTTAGGAACAATGACAAGAAAAAAAGTTGAAAATTTGTGAAAACCAAATAAGGAATGTTAACAAAAATTTGTTGTTATTTGCAAATTTAGAATTATCAATATCAAATAAAGTTGTGTTATCAAACCTCATTTAGAATTTGCAATTTCCAACTTCTTTTTTTGTCATTGTCTCTAATCTTTATTATTATATATTAATTTTGTTGGGTCTTGTTTCTAGCTATAGCAGCATTTTTGGAAAAAAAAAACAATACATAACAAATCCAGTAGACGTCACACTTACACCAAAAAAAAAAAAAGGTGTGACGAGTTGAAATATGAGGAGACCATATTCTTTAGGCTTCATATGAATGAACTTTTTTCTATTCATAGATCTAGACTTACTTACAATACTAAATATAAAGCCTTGGAAAATATTTCATAGAATAAAGTCACTAGCTTTTTGTAGAAATTTTGACAAAATCTCCCTTAAAAATTGGATTTCTCAAAAATTCTACAAATCAAAATGGAGAAGGGTTTAAGTGTAATTAAGGGATCTCCCAAATCCTATTATTTGTTAATGACTCTGTTATTTCGTACAGGATAATTCAAAATGAAACAGAGCATCTCAACTATGTGGAACAGAGCAATCACATGAAACACTATTTATCAAAAGTTTCTTAACAATGCGAGACACACATACTACACGCACTTATCACTATTATTACAACATATTCTCTTCCCGAAATTCACTAAATTTAAGATAACAAAAGGGCATTCAATAGGCAACATCTGAATCCTTGACCACGCGTAACAGCACTCCTCAGCTTATTCCTTGAAGCAAACTCAATATTTGAAGGAGAGGAATGATCAGGGTAGTGATAGCTGTTTCACTTGCATCCCATATTGAAAAATAAACAAGATAGAACGTAGTCAGCTAAGAATAGAATGTTTTAGCAAGTAGAAGAAGATGCAATGGAAAAAGGAAAATGAAACCTCATTAAAATAATAACATTACTTAAAGAATTAGGGCAGCTAATTTATTACCTCGAGGAAAATTTGTTATTGATATTCAACCAAAGCTTTTGAAACAGAGGGCCAAGGCAACATAAAGTTGATCTGTCAAGTGACCAAACCATCGGAAAAATTTGTGTCTCCATGCTCTGATAAGGAAGAGAGAACCACAAACTCCCCAAAAGCCCACTGCAAATCCAACCCCCATGCCAAGATACAATGACTTTAGAAAGCTGTCATCTTCATCTTCTTCAGCTAGCTTTGAGCCATGAGTTTCTTCCTTTTTGTTACACTTCTTTGGAAGAGGATCTCCACAAAGTTCGGGATTGCCAAGAAAACTCCAAGAATCAAAACTTTGAATTTGGGTTCCCGATGGAATTCGCCCGATGAAATTGTTGTATGAGAGGTTCAAATAAGCAAGAAATGACAAATTAGAGATGGTTGAAGGAATTTCTCCGAGAAGTTTATTGTAGCTGAGATCAAGAGATTCTAAGTATTTCATGCCTCCAATTTCTTTAGGAATTTTTCCAGTCAAATAGTTTCGAGACAAGTTCAAGGATAATATTTTACTCATACTAACCAGTTCTTCAGGAATTTCTCCAGACAAGCTATTAGCAGAAAGATCAATAATGCCACGTCCAAAACTTAGAAAACTATCAACTTGATAGGCTAATTTACTTCCTTTAGTAAATATGTGCACTATTGCAATAGACTGATCTATGATATAAGGTAGATGTTTGGCCCAAAAAGGAAGATCAGGTAGATGTTCGATGATGCGTAGGCAGTGAGGTATAGATCCAGAAAGCTTATTTTCAGCAAGATCGATTATGTTCAAATAAGAAAGTTCGCACAAGATTGTTGGAATATTGCCAGTAAATTGATTGGTCCTCAATTTAATAATTCCCAAATTCTCCGCCATTGGAATTGGCAAACTTCCAGAAAACTTATTTCGGTCTAAAAGCAAGTATTCCAAATTTGTCCAATTTAGCTCGTCTAATGAAAATTTTCCAAAGAAACCATTGTCACTCAAATCCAACTTATAAAGATTCAATGAAGTCAATGAGGCAGGGACTTTACCTGTTATGTTGTTACTCCCCAAATTAAGGTATTTTAATTTTTTCCAACTGTTCCAACAATCGGGAAGTGTTCCACTCA
Source organism: Neltuma alba (assembly GCF_004799145.2). Classification (NCBI taxonomy): domain Eukaryota; kingdom Viridiplantae; phylum Streptophyta; class Magnoliopsida; order Fabales; family Fabaceae; genus Neltuma; species Neltuma alba. The sequence continues at coordinate 227,305 of NW_021633454.1, forward strand.
AATTATTATGTGATAAATCCAACACCTCCAAGTTGGTTTCCTTTTCACTCTCTTGGTGGCACAATAATGAGAAGATAGATCCTGACAAAGAGTTGTGAGATGCATCAAAGTAGGACATATTTGCTGATATAATGACATTGGATATATTATCACCACCAATCAAGTTGTTTGAAATATCAACTCTACCAATTCTTGATATAAAGCTCCAAAATACATCTGCATCAATGTTTGAAATTCCTGATGCTGAAATATTCAAATCACTTAAAGACCTTTGTGTATATAGCCATGGTGAAACATTATGACCTATGCTCGTGTTACCCAAATACAATGCCTTGAGTTGAAACGGTGGGACCCATTTAGGATCAATGTCAAATTCAAAACTTGTTGAACTTAAGTCCAGTGATATTAAATTTGAGAGATTAGCAAAATTCTTTTCAGTAAGAGCACCCACCAAGGAATTGTGTCCAACATGTAATAGATTTAAGTTACGGAGTTGTCCAAGGGTTTCTGAAAGGTTGCCACTCAATTGGTTGCAGGACAAGTCTAAGTAGAACAAGGAAGAAATGTTTCCAAGAAATGATGGAATTACGCCATCAAACAAATTACCTCTGATATCCAAGTATTGCAACTGTTCATATTGGCCTAACCAATCTGAAATCAATCCTTCAAGATTATTAAAACTAAAATCTAAATACTTGAGGTTCTGAAGATTGAGCAAGGACTTTGGTAATTGGCCATGGAAATTGCAAAAACCAAGGTCAAGACGATGGATTTGATGGGTGATATTAAAAAATGAATCAGGTAACTTTGACTCCACCATATAATAATTATAAGAAAGATCAAGAACTTCAAGTGAGGTAAGATTGATATAATCAAGGGATGGAAAATCTCTAAGTCTACACCCACTTAAGTGTAACTTAAAGAGTGAAGGAAGCATGGCTATATGCTGGAGACATTTGGTATCATCTCCAATATCACTGTCACTAAGGTCAAGATATTTTAAGGAAGAAAGTTGAGAAAGCCAATAAAGGTCATTTATGGCTAAACCATGATTATATGAAAAGTTCAGATAACGCAGAGCAACAGAGAAACTTGCAGAGTGATTGGAAGGAGTAGCAAGTGATTGGTTGTGAAAATTGTGAGCATCAAATGGAGATTTGGAGATTTGGCATGGTGGCATACTCACAGTTTCAAAGTCATTGTCGCTCAAATCAACGTGGTTGAGAAATTTAAGTTGAAGCACACACAGACTAATCTCACCTCCTAATGAATGATTGAAGAGAGAAAGCTCTGTGACTCTTCCGGTGATGTTGTGGCAGTGAACTCCCTCCCATAAACAGCAGTCTTCTTCAACACTCCAAGATGAGAGTTGGTTGGTTGGATCAACCACTCCTTGTTTGAAGATTAAAAGCAACCTTTGATCATTTTCATTGCAACTCATCACCCTGTTTAATGTTGTTGCAAATAACAGAAACAACAAAAGAAGGGAAATCTGTGAAGCGAAGCTGGCCATTGTGGTAAGTGAGTTTGAATATGATGGCCTCAATGAAGTCTTTACATTATATATATATATATATATATATATGTATGTATATGTATGTATGTAGACACACACATATATTGGAAAATCTAAAGTAAACAAAAACTTAAATGCCTTAAAAAATTGATAACAGCGTGATATTTCTTGTTGTCAAGTCTAATAATATTTCTAAGTCTCCCCATCTTTTCAATAGAAAATCGCGTCATGAATAAGAAAACACCACAGATATAATACATTAATATCATATATATTTAGATCCTTTTAAAGCTAGCGGGTTTTAGAAAAAAACTGGAGACAATTATGTGTAAAAGTATTGAAGGCTAATAGCTCAGTGATTTTATTTTATTTTTAAAATGTTTGAAAACAAAACAAATCCTATATGGGCTCCATGAATGGCATGGAGCTTAAAGAATAATCACCACTATTTTATGACTTATAAATAAAATAACTTATGGCAAGTTTTATATTTTATATTGTTATCAATTATAAAACGAGTCCACAAACACGCACTCACGTAATGAACTCAAAGTGAATTAATTTTATTTATTTTTGTTTTAGTCCAGAAGTGAATAAATTAATTCAGATAATCGAAATTCTAATAAATATTTTGCTCTGAAGTTTGATTTTCTTGGATCAGAAATTGGACAAAATTTTAGTATGACCCGAAAATAATAAATCGTTTCTTATAAAATTTAATATAACCCAAAAAAAAATCACAATATTTCCGTTCGGGCTCCAACTTTTCCTTTTTATTCTTTTTAGCTTTTTTTTTCCGCCGTAATTCTATTTAGCTTATTTATTTATTGCTTGCTGATTACTTATTTCCTTCCTATTCACATGCCTTCCAAATACACGACATGCATATTCATAACAAAACTAAGTACCTGAGCTAAAATTTAATATACATTCGGGCTTTAATAGGTTCTAAGAAAAATTGATCCTATATACAAAATATTTAACTGGCGTCTAGATTTACTTCTTTGTTTCTAAATATAATATCCACTTTATAGTCTAATTTACACTACAAAGTAGGTCTTATATTTAGTATCGGAGTAGTGTCATTTATGTTTTCTTGAACTGCATTTAATTTGAATACATTATATATATTTAATGTAGGTTGGAAGAAAAAATTACCGTAGAAAGTTTGCATTAATTCATTATCGTTACTCCAAACACACCACAAAATCAGAGCTCTAAAATTCAAATTACATTGTACGTTGAAATAACAAAGCAAATGAAATTTTCAAAGTAAACCTGTCATCATGATTTATTCGAGTAGAATTAATCAATTAAGTTTTTATTTATATTACATGGTCACGATGTGCATATATAAGTTGTGAAAAATGAAAATCATTACAAATAAATTGTTTATAAGAAAATATTGAAAAAATAAAAAATGGATAAAAACCTATAATCTTTTTTTTTAATGGTGAAGTCTTCTAATTCTCCCAAGTCTTTCCATCTTTTCAAGAAAAAAATTAGAATATTAATACATTCATTTTCATATCATTTTCGATTCGTATCCTCTTTTTTTATTTCCACAACCAAATTGTTTGAACGCTTCAAAAGATAAAAGTCGCTTAAGCAACAAATTAAAGTTTTTTCCCCAATTCAATTAGAGGATTTCTGCGAATACAACTTTAGCTTTGAAAATAAGAAAAATATCATATGAATTATTATTTAGACTTTTATTTTTAGTTCATATTATCATCGACAACAACATCAATGACATGTGGTGCCGTGGAGAAACTGCAAACAAATAAGGTCTTATAATTAGGATTGGACGTAGTATATAAATCGGGTTTGGATCCTCTCAGAATCCTTCTTTCTCCTTTTAGAATCTCATCTCTGCCATTGGATCAAATGATGAATGGTTCAGATTCATACTTTATAAAACTATTATTATAACCTTACATAAATAGGAGAGAGAAGGTGGACATCTGTTTTTTAAAATATTAAATTTGAACCATCTATTATTGGATCCAATGGTAGAGATGAGATTCTGAGAAGAAAAGGAGAAAGAAGGATTCTGAGAGGATCCAAACCCATATAAATCTTGAGACAAAAATTTTAGATGTTTTAAGTACTTTAATTTTTTCAAATTAGTTAACTAGGTTTCATTAATGCCCTTTCTAGAATGCTTATAAAGTCTTCGTCCCAAATTATACTCAATTTCAGTCTCTGGTCATTAATGAAACCCATCAAGAAGTAGCTTCCATTGTTATCATCCCTTTGGATTTCCTTCGGTGGAAGAGATTTTGCCAATTTTTCCAAAAATCATTTTCTACCAAATTGCATTAATTAGTCCAAGAGCAATTACCCATGTTGCAATATGTTTTTTTCAAGTCTTTAATCCTTTCCCAAGAAACTTCACAATTCTCAACTGTGGAATTTATTGGGACCCATACTAACTTGGATCATGCGAAAGAAGATTTAACACATTGAAGTCACTGCCCCTTTATGACGCTTGTAAAGTCTTTGTCCCAAACTATACTCCATTTCGATCTTTCTACTTATTAATGGAACCCACCATAAGGCTTCCATTTTTATCATCTCTTTCAATTCCTTTGGTAAAAGAGATTCTCACCTCTAGTTAAATTGGTACTGGTACAACTTACCAGTTAAAACAGATGCTCAATAATAATAACGGAAATCAAAAGGAAGGGGAGTAATGTAATATACTGTGGCTGTAATTGAAACAACAAATTCTCTAAGTCCATCGCCAATTCATCATAGCTCATTCGAGCAACTTTGGAAAATATTTTATGTATCGTGATGAACGACACATTTTAATTATTTTATGATGATTTTTTCTATCCCCATTGGCGAAATTTGTCTGGGATATTTTTTTTTTTCAGAGAAAAAAGTCATTCACACCCTTTGAAAGAGGCACTAAATCAAAATTCTGCACAATTTATTCTTTTTTGGCCAAATGCACAATTCAAAATTCTACTCTGTTGCGTGATTTTCTCTTCTGGGATTATGTGCTTTTTTTTTTTTTACAATTGTGGTGTAAGTTTCAGTATGATGGCTTCCATGAAGTCTTTTCTTTATATAAATGGCATAAAAAATGGATAACCGCGTGATATTTCTTATTGTCAATTCTACTAATAATGTTTCCAAGTCGTCCCGTCTTAACAATAGAAGATCGTGTCATGAATTGAATGCATGCAATTCTTACCGTTTTCAATTTCCAAAAGCAAATTGAGTTACTGGATATTTTTAACTACATCTTTTTTCCCCCAACATCATGAATAAGAAAATACCACAGATATTATCTATTATATATTTATATCCTTTTAAAGTTAGTAGATGTTTGGTAAAAACTGGGGACAATTATGTATAAAATAAAAATAGAGGGTCAATACTCGGTGATTTTTTTTTTTTAAATGTTTGCAAACAAAACGAACCCTATCTGGGCTCCATGAATGGCATGGTGCTTAAAGAACAATCAACACTAGTTTATGACACAAATAAAATAACTTATTATAAATTTTATATTTTATATTATCAATTATCAAAGTCGTATACACACACCTTCACTCATGTATTGAAGTCAACGTGAATTAATTTTATTTATTTTTTAATCCAGAAATGAATAAATTAATTCGGATCGTTGAAATTTGAATAAATATTTGAGCTCTGAAGTTTGATTTTTATGTATAAGAAATCGGACAAAATTTTAGTAAGGCCTGAAAATAATAAAGTGTATGTACAATTTCTTATAATACTTAATATAAGCAAAAAATATAAAAATTGCGTATAACTTCCATAAAAAGAAATTGTTAATTCCTTTCTTTCCTTTCCTATTCACATGCGTTCCACTCTCCAAATTCGTGACCGAAAATTTAAAAGATAATAACGCATTGCTTAAAAATTATTGAAAAATAAAAAGGTTTATATAATTTTTGGTTTCCTAAGTTTGTTCTCATTCTCGTTTTTGTCTCTAGATTTCAAACTATAAATTTTAATCCTTTAAAAAGCAAAATGGTCTAATTTTTTTGGGAATAATATGGATTAATGTTTTAAATAGAAAAAAATTTCAGAAATTAAAACTTATGATTTAAAATTTAAGAGACCAAAACTAAAATGAAAACAAATTTTAGAGATAAAAAATTATATTAATCTAAAATAAAAGGTAAACAAGCATTTAAATATGTAATAAAATTTACAACCACATATTTTTTAACGGTCAAGCCTTCCCATCTTTGGGAGGTAAAATTAGAACATTAGTGCATTCATTTTCATGTCATATTTCCAATCTCATCTTCATTTTCAATTTCCACAACCAAATGGTTTGAACATTTAAGAGAGCAAAAGTTTGGGGGATGTTTTTAATTTCAAAGGAAAATGTCTGAAGATTATTCAAACGTAAATCAAGTATTTATTTATCGTAATGAAATAGAATTATTTTTTTTAATTTTTACCTATGATATTAGCGATGTACTTTTTGTATCTTGAGTTACGTTGTCATATAAAAGTCCAGTAGAATTAGATGTGGCCTTCCAAAATACTATGGGAAAATCTAAAAAAACATCTTTAAAATTTGAAAATTTTAAAATACGTTGTCATTTACTTTTTCAATATTATCAATCATTATTAAAGTATAGTAAATAAGTTAGTTAAACAAAGTGTGGTAAATAAGACTGAGTTAGAATTTTGAAATTCAACAGTATTTTTTTTTAAAATTCTCTCAAATACTATTATTTTTTTTCAACTTCGTTTCTTGCCCGCTCCTGTCTTCACATGCCTTATATGTATGTGCAACGAACTTACAATGATGGATTCATTACACAATTAAATTCTTTATATTCATACATATATTTATATATTGAGCCCTTTTATCTTTTTTATTACATAGATCGTATTTTTAAAACCTATACAAACATCTCTCAGAATCAATACTCATAGAATACAAACATTCCTTCTTCTAACCTTCCATTTTCATTCTGTAGGCGTCAGCAGCTAAATTCTCTAAAAATTTAACAGATCTTCCAACTCCTTTATGATGCTATGTATGTCTTCTTAATGGCAACGCCAACAAATAACTGGTTAATTCAAATCGTGTCTTATGGATACTATCTTTAAGAGCTATTCTATACTTATCGGCAAAGTAAGAAACGATACTCCTCAATATTAAACGGATTTTTTCTATAAGAATAGGATGAACATAATAATAAAAGATAAAATAACTCAGTAAGGCAGAACACGAAGAATAGAAGAGAGTTGCCTAAAGCTCAAAACAATAGGTCCTATGAACTTTAGTCTCATGCCTCTTTTGTAGGCTGTGTGTCAGTAATGACCACACTTAAACAAGTTTAATGTACATTACGACAATTATAAACACAATTAAATGGTCTGTTTTAAGGAGTCATTAACTTGTTTAATAATTATTCGATTACAAAACACTAAAGAGGCATAATTGTATAAAATGACATATTAATTAGATAGATATTTTTCAATAAAGATGCCCAATTTTGCATTTGATTCGTGCACAAGGAAGCGCGAGTTGATTGAAACCTAGCATCCGAGCCGCTTCTTTTGCATTTTACAATTTTAGTTAATTTTTACCAATTTAGTTAATAGTTAATTACTATCATACGCCTGAGTTTTTTTCCCCCCTCATGTAGACTAATCATCCTTCCACTTGGATTGAAACCTAGCGTCCTAACCGCTCCCTTTGCTTTCCATTACTTCCTCCACTCCTTTTTATAAGAGATAATTACTCAAATTATATTATTCAAAATGTTAGTTAAAATTAGGTGAAGATAATAAATATGTAAAAAGTGTAACCTTCTTATCAAAAATACCCTTATTTATGTGAAAGATGAGATAATGTGTGGGAGAGAGAATGTGTGGGTATTAAATGTAATGGTATACTCTTCTGGTACTCTTTATAGGGCAGATAGAGAGGTTTTTTTCGATCCTATTTATAAGTCACTTGATTAAATTTTTACCATGAATATATCATACTGTCCTTCATTTAATTAAGAGTCAAAATCATTGCAGTATCGCCCCTTGTTTGGCCACATTAATGTTGATTGTTAAGCTTACATTAATTTTAGATTAAAGAGAATTTTTACACCAGCATAGAAACTAGTTTGGAGGTCAACTTTGATCATAAATATAAGATCTTAATCTATTTTATCTCTTATTTTATTATTGTTCTTCCAATTAATTTTTCTAACTTATAATTCGATGTTTTACAGGATATTTGTTATGATAAACTAATTTATGTGACTTTTTAATTAAATCAAATTAGTTAAGTAGCTCTTATATTAAAAATTGAATGTATTAGTTATCCTAATCAACATAGTCATAGATGGAATCATACTAAAATTTATATTTTCATGCTTTTCTTTTCATATTGTAATTTTTTTTCCTGAACATAGAGGAGGACCGACTTAAAATAAGGGACGAAAAAAAGGCCTCACAATGCTGTGTAGTTCATGATGTAAAATCCTCTCCGGGTCCCTTCTTTAATAACAAAAGCCTACACTGAAACACAAAAATTGTAAAATAATTGAAAAGCAATGGCAACTCCTGACTCTTGAGAAAAAGTTGCATTGACAAAGATAATTGCTGGAAAATCCTAAAAATTTAATTAAATCATGGAACATGCAACAACCAAACAATACGATGTTTCATTCATTACCAATAGTAATTTATAAGCAGGCTTCCCCTATTTATAGAAGTGTCTCCTTTATGACTCGAACCCAAAGAGATCTAAAAAGACCTTACATTACTAGACCAACTCTTTATTGGTATAATTTCCTTCATTCTATATGCGTATATAATTGATCTAATTATTAAGGGGAAAAAAGCTAAAGAACCTTTGAATGATGCAATTTTGATATTACACGAATGAATTCCCTCTTCATAACAAATCAATGGATAGAACCCACATGGAGGAGCTTCTTAATTACTTTCTCATTTCCTAATTATAAGATTTTTTTTGTTGTCCCACTTACACTACAAGGTGAATTTTATAATTAGAATCGGAGGTAGTATAAGTATCTTCTTTTTACAAACCCACATCCTTAATTCTTGACTGTTACAATTTTGACTGGATAGGAATTACGGTCGCTTGTTGTGAAGTAAGAATATAAATAATACTCTTCCGGTTCTTATTATAAGACCTTATTTGACTTTTTATTTGGTCCTAATTATAAGACCCCAATCCATTTTGTCTCTTATATTTATGCATTTTTTTCCAAGATAATCCTTCTAATAATGATAGTTTTAGCCAATATACTTAATTAGCAAGGATATTTTAGGAATGACAACACTTATTTATTATAAATAACCAACTTAACTTACTTCCTTAATCTCCTCAAATAAGTCAATTGGGTCTTATAATTAGGACCGGAGGAGTAATTAAAGAAGCAAGCCATTGCGCCACAATAATTCATTGTGAGTGTAGTTTAGAAACATAACCAAGGCATCTGATTTGAGCCAACTTTGTTATTTAATGTTTATTATGTTTAGCAGTGGAGAGATTATATTATTTGATTACGTAACCTAACCAAGCCATGACTCTGTTATTTCAAACACAATGGAACAGAGCATCGCAAGTGTTGAGGCAGGTCCTCTTGGCCAGCTGCTTCACGGCGATTCAGTGTGTTGCAGGTTTCAATTTTTGATATCTTCAATATCGAAAATAAAAATTTATTATCAATTCCAAAAGCATACTTGAATCTTAGAGCACAACAATACATGCCTCGGAAAACCACTCAACCAAAGGCTTTTGTGAGACATGACAGCACACACACATACTCTGATAACTACTTTACTATAAAGTGGGGATATGACAATCTGTAGGAAACGTTAGAGACCTTGGGCCATGTATAGCTGCAGCAAACCTCTCTACTCCCCCAAACAAAATATGAGATTTTGTTTGCGGCAAGAACAAGGCGAAAACGAAAATAAAACCTTACTAAAATATATATATGATCTCATATCGGTTAATTACCTCAACAGCAATCTGCATGTAATTCTAATATCCATTGGAAGCTTTTTTCCACGATAACATAAAGTCGATCCACCAGAAGATGAAACAGTTGAAAAAATTTGTGTCTCCATGCTCTAATGAGGAACAGTTAAATAAAAGACTCATTTTACAATGTAAATTGTACTACAAAATAAAATATACCAGATGAGCAACTGAGACGTTATTTGAATATTTAGCCTGAACAAGGCATGACTCTGTTATTTCGAGCTACTCGTATAAACCACAATGGAACATAGCATTTGAAGCTCCGAATCAGAATGTTATAAGATCCTTTCATCTTCCACAAATTAATAGCTACTCACTGTAGCAAGTTACGAGTTGATATCCAACATGTTAACAAACATATAAATCTTATCTTACAGATTACAACACTCACATGCCCTTTTGTTTTGATTGCTACTCTCACACCTGAAATCTTGAATACAGACGCCTAATATCACATTCAAGACTATCCATCAAAGGTTCCTTAACAACATGAGACACCCAGACACACAAATAACTATTATTACAAAATGTTCTCTTCTCACAATTCACTAAATCTAATATAACAAAAGGGCATTGCTATTTCAGTATTTGAATCAGAGGAACGATCAGAGTAGTTATAGTTATTTCACTTGCATCCCATGTTGAAAAACAAACAAGATAAAACATAATCAGCTAAGAACAGAATTTTTTTAGGAAATAGAAGAAATTAAAAGGAAAAACGAAAATACTAACAATACCTGAAAAATTAAGGCGTGGCTAATTTATTACCTCAAGGGAGATCTGCTTTTGATATTCGACTGAATCTTTTGAACGAGAGGGTGAAGGTGACATAAAGTTGATCTATCAAGTGATCAAACCATTGCAAAAATCTGTGTCTCCATGCTCTGATGAGGAAGAGAGAACCACAAACTCCCCAGCCCGCTGCAAATCCAACCCCCATACCAAGATACAATGACTTCAGAAAGCTGTCGTCTTCATCTCCTTCAGCTAGCTTTGAGTCGTCATGAGTTTCTTCTTTTTTTTGTTGCACTTCTTTGGAAGAGGATCTCCACAAAGTTCATGATTGCCAACAAAACTCCAGGGGTCAAAACCTTGAATTCGGGTTCCCAATGGAATTTGTCCGATGAGATTGTTTTATGAGATGTTCAAACAAGCAAGAAAGGACAAATTAGATATACTAGAAGGAATTTCTCTAGAAAGCCTGTTGTAGCTGAGATCCAGAGATTCTAAGTTTTTCAGGACTCCAATTTCTTCAGAAATCTTTCCAGTCAAATGGTTTTGAGACAAATTCAACGATTACATTAGAATCATACCAAACAGTTCTTTAGGAATTTCTCCAGACAAGTTATTAGAAGAAAGATCAATAATGCCAGCTCTAAAGTATGCAAAATATTGGTAGTCTAACTCTCTTCCCTTAGTAAATATGCGCGTCATTTCACCATGATCCAAATATGGGTTGATGTTATTTGCATTTGTGATGTTGTATAAGCAAGAAGGTATAGATCCAAAAAGTTTATTATCAGCAAGCTCTAGTATCTACAAAGAAGAGAGCATGCATATTCCTAGTGGAATATTGCCAATGAATCGGTTGCAATTTAAGAACTTCCAGATTTCGTGCCATGTACAAATTTGGCAAACTTCTAGAAAATTTATTTTTCTCCAAATATCCCCACTTTAGCATGTCCGAGGAAAATTTGCTAGAGAAACTACTGTCACTCAAATCCAACCATTGAAGTTCCCATGAAGCAAATGAGGGAGGAAATTTACCTGTTATCTTATTACTCCCCAAACTAAGGCATAATAATTGTTTCTAATTGGTCCAAAACAATTAGGAAGTGTTCAACTCAAATGATTATATGACAAGTCCAATTCAACCAAGTTGCTTTCTCTGTTACCCTCTAATTGGCACAATAATGAGAAAATAGATCCCGATAAGGAGTTGTGAGATGCATGAAAATAAGAAATATTTGTTGATAGTGTGACACTGTATATGTCATCACTAATTAAGCTATTTGAGATATCAGCATCTTCTATTCCTACTACGAAATTCCAAAATATATATTTATCAACTGTTGAAATCCCTGATCTAGAAATATCTAGTTTTCTTAAGACTATTGTGTATATAGCCATGGTGAAATATTAGGACCTATGCTTGTGTTACTCATATACAATATCTCAAGTTGGAATGATGGTACCCATTGAGGATCAAAGTCAGATTTGAAACTATTTGAACTTAAACCCAACATTGTTGAACTTGAGAGACTGGAAAAAAAATTTTCTGCAAGAATACCAACCAAGAAATTGTGCCCAATGTCTAATTGAATTAAGTTATGAAGTTGTCCCAAGGTCTCTGGAAGATTGCCATTCAATTGATTGTGGGACAAGTCTAAGTGGAACAAGGAAGAAATATTTCCAAGAGATGATGGAATTTCGCCATGGAACAAATTATGAAAGATATACAAGTATTGCAACTGTTCATATTGGCCTAACCAATCTAGAACTAATCCTTCAAGATTATTACAATTAAAATCTAAATACTTGAGGTTCTCTAGACTGAGCAAGGACTTTGGCAATTGGCTGTGGAAATTACACTTACTAAGGTCAAGATGATAGATGTGATGGGTGATATTAAAAAATAAATCAGGTAACTTTAACTTCACCATATAATTAGAAGAAAGATCAAGAACTTCAAGTGATGTAAAATTGAGAGTGAAGAAAGCATGGCTATATGCTAGAGCCATTTGGTATCATTTCCAATATCACCATAACTAAGGTTAAGATATTTCAAGGAAGAAAGTTGAGAAAGCCAATAAACGTTATTTATGATTAAATCAAGATTATATGAAAAGTCAAGATGACACAGAGCAACAGAGAAACTTGCTGACTGATTGGAAGGAGTAGCAAGTGATTGGTTGTGAGATTTGTGAGTGTCAAAAGGAGATTTGGAGATCTGGCATGTTGGCATACTCACAGTTTCAAAGTAATTGTGGCTCAAGTCCAAGTGCTTGAGAAATTCAAGTTGAAGCACACACAAATTAATTTCACCTTCTAGGTAATGACCAGAAAGAGAAAGCTCTGTGACCCTTCCAGTGATGCTGCCGTAGTGAACTCCCCACCATAAACAGCAATCTTTTTCAACCATCCAAGAAGAGAGTGGGTTCTCTATATCAACCACTCCTTGCTTGAAGATTAAAAGCAACCTTTTATCATTTTCATTGCAAAGCATCAACCTGTTTTACATAACCATATTTCTGTTGAATGTTGTTGCAAATAGCAGAAACAACAAAACAAAAGAAATTCGCGAAGCGAAGCTGGCCATTGTAGTAAGTTTGAGTATAATGGCCTAATGAAGCCCTTACATGATATATATGTATATATATACTGGAAAATCTGAAGTAAACAAAAGTTTAAATGCTTAAAAATTTATAACCACATGATATGCATTGTGAAGGCCAATAGCCTGGTGATTTTTTTTTTTTATTTTAAAAATGCTTGCGAAGAAAGCAAATCCTATATGGGCTCCACGAATAGCATGGAGTTTAATTATTACTATATTTTTATTACTTATTGAAGGAGCATATATACAGACACATATTGAAGTGAAAGTGAATTCATTTTGTTTATTTTTTTTGTACCACTTCTTTGCTATGGTCAGGTCTTCTAATACTTCCAAGTCTTTCCATCTTTTCAAAGAAAAGTTCAAATTTTTGCATCACAAGTTTGATTTATATAGAAATTTCCTGGAGGTAATTATTATGTGGACAATAACAAATTGCAAATCTTTAAGCGCGGCCTAAAAATTAAGTTTAATTGATATACTTTTCCAAAGAAAAATTGCACATAACTTTCGAAAATAACGAAGTCTGGATATGTAGAAGTGGACATGCCCTCCCAAAATGGAGGGAAAAACCCAACGAAAGAGTTGCTATAAGCAAGAATGCCGTCTACCTGTCAGTACTGTGGAAAATAAGAGCTTATATAAATATAAATATATATATATATATATATATATAGTTACCTACGTAATGGGCAGTTTTAGTTTTATTATATTAAAAACAAAATTCTGAAGGTAGCGAAGAATAACATAGGAAGATTGATGGGTAGCAATTAGGTATCTTTAAATTTATATTTTAATATTTAGTTCTTGTAAATAATTATAATTTTTATGGTCGTTCTAAAGAAATATTACACTCTTTTTTATAGCAATAAATATTGTGCTCTATAGGTGATTCGTTTTAATTTTCTAACTAAACAATTCACTGGGGGAAAAGAGAAGCAAAATAAATTACACGGTGATGGGGAAAAAAAAAATTAATTCACTATCTTAGTGAGATAGTATACGATGACTTCTGCTTTGGTGCTGCGACCAAATATTAAACGCAAGCAATATCTTTAATAGCAAAATCCTACACGTAAACGCAAAAATAATAAAATAATTGAACTAACTTTTCTCAAGGGTCTTGAGTTCCCATTGCTTTCCATTAATCCCTTGTACATACATATATATACATATATAAGCAATGGGCCATGTGATGACATGTCATCATAATATTAAGCCACGCCATCTAGTGTCTCACATATATGTTGTGGCCCCTCTTATCACATGGTATTAATATTATTAATGCTTAATATTTGGGCTTAGCACTAAGTGGAAGTCGTCAAATGTTTTCCACCAGCGTGTAATTTACTTTCCTTCTCTTTTCATGCCCTTATCTTCTAACTTGTTTACGCAGTTGTTGAAAAAAAACGGCAGCTTCGTTCTCTTGAGAAAAAGTCATTCGAAAGATAAATTATTGTTGAAAATTGCTGGGAAGGTCCTTAAAGTTAATTAACGTGTTTTTGTTTCCAAGGTTTTGCAGAATTATTGCTTGGTATATAGTGTATATAAATTTATTGAGAAAAGTGATTAATCAAAATCAAATGGGGACTTAAGACTCCAAATAAAAGTTAAAAATGAAGGAAAGTGATGGAAAATAATTTAATTTATCATCTTATGGGATAGTATTTGACGACTTCCTCTCTAAGGGGTGCCCAAATACTATTCTCATTTTAATATAAAAATTAGTCATAAAATTGGATTTGGTCATACCTTAATTCACTTTGTCTTTTATCTTTTCCAAAAATATCTTTATTAATTATAAAGGGTTTTCACTAAGGGATAATTCTAATCATCCAATATACATGATTAATAAAGATAGTTTAGGGAGACCAATATATACTTGTGACAAATAATCAACTAACCAATTTTCTTAATATCCTCCAATTAGTTATTTAGCTTTTACATTAAAAACTGGAATTAGTTCTAAGTGCATCTTTTTTTTTTTTTTGGAGTAACCTCACCCGGTATCCTAGGCTAGTCCCTAGTCGGGAGAACTCAATAGGCCCAAACTAACCTAGATTCGAGTCTTGTGGGGACCCTTTTGAGTGTTAGTTCTACCACATGCACTGCTGCTTTTAAATGCATCTTTAATAACAAAAGCCTACACTGAAACACAAAAATTGTAAAATAATTGAAAAGCAATGGCAGCTCCTGACTCTTGAGAAAAGTCATCAAAAGTTGCATTGATGAAGATAATGTTAAAAATTGCTCGAAAATCATAAAATTTAATTAAACCATGGAGCATGCAACAACCAAAAAATATGATGTTTCATTCATTACCATTAGTAATTTATAATCAGGCTTCCCTTCTCTACAAAAATGTCTCCTTTATGACTCGAATCCAAAGGGATCTAGAAAGACCTCACATTGCTAGACCAACTCTTTATTGGTATAATTTTTTTCATATTCTATATGCATATATAATCGATCTAATTATTAAGGGAGAAAAAGCTAAATAACCTTTGAATTATGTAATTTTGATATTACATGAATGAATTCCCTCTTCATATCAAATCAAATCCAATCATAATATGTGCTCATTAATGGATGGAACGCAGACGAAGGATTACTTTCTTAGATCCCAATTATAAGATTCATTTTGTAGTCCAAATTACATTACAAAGTAAATTTTATAATTAGAATCGAAGGTAGTATAAGTATCTTCTTTTTTGCCCATCTCACCAACGTTCATCCACAAATCCACATCCTTAATCCTTGACTGTTACAATTTTAACTGTACGGGAATTACAGTTGCCTGTTGTAAAGTAAGAATATAAATAATAATTGAAGAAGCAAGTCATTGCGCCTCAATAATTCGTTGAGCGTAGCTCAGAAACATACTCCAGTGTTGTTGTGCATCTCATTTGAGCCAACTTTGTTATCTAATGTTTATTATGTTTAGTAGTGGAGAGATTATTTGATTTCGTAACCTAGCCAAGGCATGACTCTGTTATTTCAAACACAACGAAACAGAGCATCTCGAGTGTCGAAACAGATCCTCTTAGCCAGCTGCTTTATGGCGGTTCCACTGTGTTGCAGGTTTCAATTTTTGATATCTTCAACATCGAAAAAGAAAATTTATTATCAATTCCAAAAGCATACTTGAATCTTTCATTACTGAAATAGAAAATAATCAAAGTCTTAAAGCACAACAATACATGACTTGGAAAACCATTCAGCAAAGGCTTTTCTGGGACATGACAACACACACATACTCTGATAACTATTTTACTACGAACTAGAGATATGGCAATCTGTAGGAAACATTAGAGACCTCGGACCATGTATGGCTACAGCAGACCTCTCTATTCCCTGAAACAAAATATGAGATTCGAAGGAATTTAAGAGTAAGTCATTGGAATATAGCATGTAGCAGATAAAAGAGAAATAACTAACGTCCAAAAATATTGTACCGGCATATGCTTGCTGCTGCGCTCGTATCCCGTACGGAAAACATATCGGACAATAAAGGGAATGTGTCAAGAACTGAATTTATTTTGTGGCAAGAAGAAAGCGAAAAGGAAAATAAAACATAATTAAAAAAAGTATAGGATATCAGATCGGTTAATTATCTCAACAGCAATCTGCATGTAATTTTAATATTCATCGGAAGCTTTTTTCAACTTGAGGGCCACGATAACATAAAGTCGATCCACCAGAAGATGAAACAATTGAAAAAATTTGTCTCCATGCTCTGACGAGGAAGGGAGAACCACAGACCCCCCAAAAACTTGCTGCAACCCATCCCAAGATATAATGACTTCAGAAAGTCATCATCTTCCTTTCCTTCAGCTGGCTGAGAGTCATTAGAAGCTTCTTGCCCGAAGCACTTCTTGGGAAGAGGATCCCCACAAAGATCATTGCCAACAAAACTCCGTAGGTCAAAACTCTGAATTTGGGTTCCCAATGGGATTTGTCCAGTGAAATTGTTGTATGACAGATTCAAATAATCAAGAAAAGGCAAATTAGAGATGGTCGAAAGAATTTCTCCAGAAAGCTTATTGTAGCTGAGTTAAGAGATTCCAAGTTTTTCATGCCACCAATTTCTTTGGGAATCTTCCCAATCAAATGGTTTCGAGATAAGTTTAAGGACCACATCTGATCTAAGCTAAACAATTCCTTAGGAATTTCTCCAGACAAATTGTTAGTGGAAAGATCAATGCTATGCACGAGTATAAGGTCCTCGAAATCCAATTCTCTTCCTTTAGCAAAGACTGCTATCTCATCTGTAGGATAATATTCCTTAATCGGCTGCATGATTTTATATAGGCAATGTGGTATAGGTCCTGAAAGATTATTCTCAGCCAGATCCAATATTATCAACCTAGCGAGGTTACATAACTGTGATGGAATATTGCCTATAAATCGGTCGCCCCTCAATTTGATGACACCTAAATTTTGTTGCATGGTATTTGGCAAAGTTCCAGAAAATTTATTTCCCTCTAAATTGAGGTACTCCAAATTTGTCCAGTCCAACAAGTCCAATGAAAATTTTCCAAAGAAATTATTATGGCTCAAATCCAGCTGCATGAGGTTCACTAATGAAGCCATTGAGGGAGGAACTTTACCTGTTAGCTTATTACTCCCAAAACTAAGGGAATAGTAGTTGTTTCTGGTTGGCCGAACAATCAGGAAGTGCTCTGCTCAAATGATTATATAACAAGTCCGATGCAACCAACTTGCTTTCTCCATCATTCTCTAGTTGGCACAATACCGAGAAAGTAGATCCTGACAAGGAGCTGTGAGATGCATATGAGGAAGAGATATTTGCTGGTAGCATGACATTGGATATGTCATTGCTGATCAAGTTGTTTGAGATATCAACAGAATCTATCCCTAGTACAAAGCTCCAAAATATTTCTGCATCAATTTTTGAAATTCCCGATCTAGAAATATTGAGATTTCTTAAAGACCTTTGTTTATATAGCCATGGTGGAACATTAGGACCTATGCTTGTATTACCCAAATACAATTTCTCAAGTTGAAATGGTGGGACCCATTTCAATTTGTCTGGAGAAATTCCTAAGGAATTAATGAGAGAATGAATACTAAATACAAGGGCAAAATAGAAGGAAAAAAAGTAATAAATGCTTAAACAAACTCAAAAAATGAAGCTTATATTTTGGACCAGACTTATCTCCAAAAGTGAAACTTATATATAGGACGGGAGGAAGTACTTTATTGTGATTTGATTTCAACGAAGGGCAAAATTGAAAAATCACGTTTCGTTTTAACAAGGAGATCAACTACCACTTCAACAATGGTGAAATTAGTTTTGACCCAAAAAAAAAAAAGGTAATGGCGAAATTAGTTAACTTTTCCCTTTAATTTTACTGAAGGACGTACCTGCTGGGTGCGTAACAAAGGCCTGAGTCAAAAATAACTCCAAAATGAAAAGGAACAAAAGAAGAGGAGATAA
The DNA here is from genome assembly GCF_004799145.2 of Neltuma alba. Classification (NCBI taxonomy): domain Eukaryota; kingdom Viridiplantae; phylum Streptophyta; class Magnoliopsida; order Fabales; family Fabaceae; genus Neltuma; species Neltuma alba. The sequence goes on from NW_021633454.1 coordinate 245,639, forward strand.
TTGACTCCAAAATGAAAAGGAACAAAAGAAGAGGACATCAAGTTAAGCCTTTTTTTTTTTTTGGCTCACTCCATTTGGCTTTCTAGTATCAAAAAGAAGATTCTCCATTTGGTGTGAATCTAATGTCATCAACAATCAATCAAAAGATATTGACAATGACGGATTCCTGTAGTGTAGAGTAGCATTGTGGAAAATTATGCGGATTTGGTTCCAGTTTTACTGAGGGGGAGGAGGCTCTTCCACACAAAGCATTGGGTCAGGCAATAGTTCGTGACAGGGTGGTTCCAAACCTGTTCCACGCCAATGATTTACAAAGGAAGTTTCCAGCTTCCTCACCTGTGATCAGTCACGCTATCACAAATACCATATAAATAAAAAACCCGGTGCAATACTTTGGTTTTTGCTGTTGTGTTTTTCAATCAAATTACAACACAGGATTTTTTTTTTTGAAAAAAAAAATATAACTTAGCAGTGAATAGAGAAAAAACATTACACATAGCACCTAAACACGAATTGACACCAACATGTAAATTATCTATGCATTGGCAATCAGGGACTTAGCAGTGAATAGAGAAAAACATTACACATAGCACCTAAATATGAATTGACACTAACATGTAAATTATCTATGCATTAGCAATCAGGGATTTGCACCTTCAACTGACAAGACCAACCACAGGAACAGCAATATAGCCATAAGTAACTGGATCCACTGCTGATGCCAAAGTGTGGCCATTATCTCCAGCATGTAGTCTCAATTATTTAAATGGAGACACTTGATAAATGAAATGGGAAGATGCAACTTAAGAACTATAAAGCTATATTTGTACAAACAAACGGTTATTGAAGATTGAGGAAAGGTGAAGAAGTACTAATCATGAAATGACAAAAGATGGATGCCCATTTGTAAATAACTAATTGATAATATATGTGTATTTGGGTGTCTGTGTGTCTGTGTGTTCATGTATAATGAAATGGTAACATGTGATTATGCTGCAAAAGCAAGCAAATCTGACGCTAACATTGGTAACTATGACAAAGATGAACTTGTAAATAAGGGACATACTGAAAATTTGAACAAGATACTACATACGAAACAGCATATTTCAAGAATGAAATACAAAAAATTTCTAAACATCAGGAAGCTGAAATAAAGGAAAGGTGGCAAAAGAGCATGTTGCACTTGGTCCACATTGACATACATAAATATTCTTTAATGTGTTTGCCTTTGGCAAATAATTGTAGATATGCATCATTTACAGAGAGCAATAACTTGGGTTGTGCTAATTAAGAACCATTATCGAACTTCACATATGATTGGGAACAAGGTTTCCTTCCTAGTCTACTCGTGGTTTATACTTTTGATATTATTAGTACTCAGTTCCATTAACTGTCTCTTGAAGGAGGCAGAATAGAATTTTTGCTCAATGGTTTTCTCTCTGTTTTTTTCCCTGTTTCCTTCATTCCCATAAAACACTCCATACAGAGTTGTCTCATTTCTCTTTTATTAAAAAAAAATTTCTTCTTCAAAACAGAAGTCAAAGAATAATAATGAACAGGGAAAATTACAATGCACCTAAGAAAAGCTACGTATCATAAGAAGCAAACCTGTCGAACAACAAATGGCTCCCTGGCAAGACTAAACGGTTCGGTCAAAATAGTAAGAAACCCATTTCAATTGCCATAAACAATGTCAGTGAAGGGCCGATCACCCACCTGCCACAATATACTCATGCTGGAACAAGAATTCTCAAAATATGAAACAAAACTAAGTGACGATGAACTATTCTAAATTTTTCTTTACCATGATTAGTTGTGAGGACTCAACCAAAATGCTTTTCAATTTCATCGGCTGATCCAGCTGGTTTCTTCACCCCTAAGGCATGCAAATATATAAAGACATCAACACCAACAATACTTTATTACTGACAATCCAAATGAATATTTCACGTCTAACGTTTAAAGACAGGAGACATGTCCCAAAAGAAACACTTACTGTGCCTTATGACTCTAATCCCAATTGCCTCCTCAAGCGCCTTAGCTTTGAAACCATCATGATCATACTCATGAAGTCCTAATTCATCAGACACAAGTAAAACAACAAAAGTCCTGTGAGCAACATGCCCGCACCGAAAAATTGCTTCATGCGTAAAAGCAACAATGTCGACACTGATACAGACGGGAAATGGCAGCACTTCAGAAAACAAAATATAAATGTTTTAGATCCGTAATGGCTTAGAGGTACCAGCAATCCAAGATCCACAGGATGAAATATATAGTGTTTATAAATAATTTAAGTACCATATCTATTCGATAACGAGATTCTTTCTTTGAAGTATAGCTACTTCATAGCTTACAGAATACCATACAGCTCCAATTCTGAACTACCTTCACACTATACTTACCAGCAGAGTTACTGAAGACAGCAATATCAGGATCAAAAGCCGATTTACAGCGTTCCATCGAAGAAGCAAGAGGAGGCCAAAGGGTCAAAGAGTAAGGAGCAGTAATGGTATTATCCTTATCAAACACGACCCCTTTGAAACCCCTTCTTCGCAGCTCACCCCAATCAATGTACCTCAAGTCCAGAACAGAAACATGAGGCAGTGCTAATTTGGGGTCTTTCACAAACAAAAACGTCGAACAAATGGCCTCCAAGTTTATTCTCTGCCCTAACGCCGCTTTCACATCTGCCCACCACATGTTTGTGAAATGTACCCGCCTTTCCTCGGCGCTGCCGAACCCCTTTTGCTCGTCTTCTTGTGGAAGCTTTTGGTATCTGCGTTCTGGGTGTTGATTATTGGGGTCTTTGTAATCAGTAGAGAGAAGAAAATGAAGAAACAGAGAGTGGCTCTGGCTCTGATTTGAATTGGAATTGACGAAACTCTGGGGATTTCTCAGAGTCAGAGCGCAGAAATCTCTTATTGGGATTTTGCTGTGAGTAGTAGAAAGTGATAGAGTGGTAAGATTTCTCTGGTGATGGGCATTGCTATGAAAATTCAGAGGCTTTTGATGGAGGGAACAACAACTCGGAAGAGAAGCAGCCGCAGGAGCTGCAGGCATTTTTAATTTTATCTCAGACTAGGCGGCTTTATTCCTGCAAATAATGGACTTCCAAATTTCAAGTTAATTTTAGTTAAATTTAGAGCTTGTGCCATCCTTGAAATCTAACATGGTAACGTAATAAGACCTACTTTTTAATCTATTCCTCGAGAAATGAGAATCCATTATACATTTTATCAAAAAGAATCCATTATACACGGCAAAATTTCGGTTTTGCTAAAACTGATCTACATCCCTCGTAAAATGAGCTCAAATTTTGGTCTAATCATAAACCATTCAAGGGAGTTTTTATAAATGCTTTTAACCATGAGGCTAGTTGTTCTATGGACTTCATTTACATTTTTTTTTAAAAAAATCTCAATTATCCGATTAAATTTACATAAATTTTATAATTATCTGGTGGGATCATGCTGGAAGAAAAATTTTAACAGCGAAACTAACTTTTCTTATTTACACAAAAATTAAATACTAATAAACAATAGTTAACATTATATCTTAACTTAAAATCTTAAGAGTCAATTTTATAAGTCATTTCATTTTATTCTATACTATTCACCAAGCTCAATTGTTCTTGACGTGAGAATACTAATGTTTTTTATTTTCTTCAGATGGGAAAATACATGTCCCTTTAACTCACTTGACATAAAACTTGTTTGAAAGGTGTCAGTTTAGAACATCAATGATGGAAATCACATCCAAACCTCTCTTGTCAATACATCTAGCCTCCAGTTGAACTCGCAAGTAATCTTTATATTTGATTCTCTTGAACAATGGCTTTTCCTTCTCTAATAGCTCAGTTGCAGGCCCTATTTCTTTCTCAGGTGCTGGTTCATTCTTCAGTACAAGACTAAGCCTCGTGTCTCTTTCATTCACCACTACTCTGTGCCACACACTCTTGTACAGCTTGTTACTCACAATCTGCTCAATTTCGAAACACATATCAGACAAGTTTATCAGAACCATCGCAAATAGAAGAAACTGGCTGGTTAAGGTAAGTATATATGATTAATTAAGGAGGGAAAGTTGATGAGTGATCTCAAGTTGATCTCCAATGTTGGCAAGTAAGCAATAAGGCAAAGGAGAATTCACATTAACCCATTTATGATGCTGCTTCACTTGAAGGCCTTTGATTCCATTTTCAATGAAGACAGTTAGTAAGCGATTGTCAGTAAGGTATGGTTGAGGACATGGAGGGTATAAGTTCACTTGACATTTCTAATGCCCTGAATCAAAAGCTTTGGACTCTATAATGGCCTTGGCTTGTAATCCTAAACTCTGATATTCCTTCCAGCAAAGTCCTTGCCACATTTCTTATTCTCTTGTTGTATTCAAATGCTACCTCCCTGCAAAATAAGAATGAAAAATGTTGTATTTTTTAAAGCCCCATAGTTTTTATCAGGCTTCTATATTTTTCTTTTATTTAGAAGGGTAGATACTAATAGCTTGAGATTACACGCGGCATGATCAAAATTGCGACCTCTCATTTATAAAAGAGTTTTCATGTCATTAGACTATAGGGCTATTGACAACTTTCTACATTATTGAATGAGAGCATAAATGTGACTACCTAGATTTAACACTACTTAATTCAAAGTCTTGGAACGTCAAATGTTTGGTCTATTTCTGCTAATATGAGAGGCTTCAATTTCCCCATATATATATAGATATCAACTCATTCTTGGATGCTTAAAAAAATAAAAAAAAGATAGAGGAAGAGAAAGACGAGAGAAATTGAAATTGCGCGTACTTGAAATGAGGGGGCTTGTGGGGGAAATGGAATTCAGGAAAAGTAGCAAGTTTTAGATAATCTCTCCAGTAATGAACCTTCTCTCCATAAGGAAGGGAACTGGTACCAAACCTAACGGGTGTGATGAGTTCTTGATTGAAAAATTCCATCTTTTCCTCAAGAGGCAAATCGTGAAACTCCAGAGACTTGTTTATCACCTCCTCCATCGGTTTCTCTGAAATCCCATGATTTGTAATCTGAAAGTGACACATCCAAAAACAAAGTCGACCAGAAAAGCAATTCTAGATACTATAGAGGCTTCAACGAAATATTCTCAAACACTTTAATTGCCATGAAGAAGCCCCATTCTCTGCATGCATCACCTAGCTGTCGAACTGCGTCGGCATGGATTTGAGGATCCGGGGAGGTGAGGAGGGAGAAATCGAGGACGGGGATGGAAGCAGCAAGGTCATCACCTGCAACATCATCACGACAAGGTTCAGGGAGAGAGTATCATGTGGTCGGGATGGGAACGTCGCCGTTTGATTCAATGAAGGCCTGGATAGTTATAACAGTATCATCAGAAGCATGAAGCTTTTGAGGTTCTGATGAGGAGGAAATAGTAACAGGTGAAGCCATGGAAACATGAGAGTTGAAGATACTGTGAATAGAAATAAAGAAAGAGTATTGCAGGAACAATATAATATAGTGAGGTAGGGGACGAGATACTCGGTAATAATTAATGATAATTGACAGGTGTGGTTAATGATACATTCAAGATTAGGATCCATTTATATTCTATACAATCATTGATTGAGATCATAAGTTGTTAAGCTCCCTAGCTAGTGATGCTGCTGTGATATGGCCATATGGGTGATCTGATCACTCTCTAATAGTGAGATATTTGGTTTTCTGCATAATTTGGTAGACAGAACTTTCAATAATTGAGAACAGAGACAATACTTTTCAGTTGATTGATTCATTTTACTTTTATTATATGATATATCTTTGCATGGTATATGTATCTCACAGATATCGATATTTCCAGTTTGGGAAATTCACTATGTAGTCATATGTATGAATAGGACAATATGAAATCTTATATTAAGGAGAGGGGATAGTATAATTTTTCCGGTGTAAACATACATAAAGAGACAAAGTGACGAGAAAAATTGAAGAGGCACGACAATGTCTCTGGCTTGGTAAACTAGGATTGAATAAGAATGGTAATCTTGTTTCAAAGTACGGTTCGTGTTTTAATTTCCAATCTTCATTCCATTTCCTAATGTTGTAAAAAAAAAATTCCTGTACTACCTCTGTTCTTTATTCTTTATTAATATAAGAGTTAGATTAAGATTTAATTTGGTCCTAAATATAAAGTCATAATCTATTTTGTTTCCAACATTCATCCGTTTTATCCTTAAATAATTCTCAGTGATTGCAGATATTAAGGAGTTTTCATCAAAGAATATTTTCAATACATATGATTAATAGAAATATTTTAGGAAGAACAACATTTATTTATTACAAATAACTAATTTTCTTAATATTCGTAAAGTAGTTATCTAATTCGTATATTGAGAACCAAAGGTAGTATTGTTAAGGTATGATTGCCACATTAACATCTGTCAGTTATATTTGTGTAAACATCTTTTCAAATAAAATTCCACATGATAGTGTTTAGATTTGTGTATGTTCCTATATATAATAATCACAAAATTGAAAGTGAAAATTATCAGAGCGAGTGCTATCATATATATGTGACATGAAAAACTTCTCAACACAGGCTTCTTAGTTGTTATCAGTTGGAGAAAATACCATGCGCTAACGACTAGTATCACAAAATCCTATACCCTCACTATCCTCAGAATCTAAGATAATGAAAGGACATTCATCAATAGGAAACATTAGAGCTCTTAGCCAGATGTTGTAACAGCAGCAAAGCAACCTAGCTATTCCCTGAAGCAAAATATGCATGAGACCTGAATTTGAGACAATCTCACCAATTCGTCATACTCGCGTGTTGCTGTGCATATGATTTGAGCCAAGTTTGTTTTTTAATGTTTATTATGCTTAATAGCTGAGAGATTATATTATTTGATTAAGTAACCTACCAAGGCATGACTCTCTGTTATTTCAAACAGTACATACCACAATGGAACAGAGCACCTCAAGTGTCAAAACAGAATGTTACTATTAGATTGTTTGATATTTGATATTTGATTTGATTCACTATGTTGCAAGTTTCAAGTTTTGATACCTGAAATCTTTAAATACAGAGACATATAATATCTTTTTACTGTGTACATTCATATATCACATGGAACACCATTCATCAAAAGGCTTCTTAACAACATGAGACACACATAATTGTTATTACAACATGTTCTCTTCTCATAATTCACTATAGTTCAGATAACAACAGGACAACTGATAGGTTTGACCATGCTTTGCTGCAGCAGAACTCCTTATTCCTTGAAGCAGAACTCAGTATTTGAATAACGATCAGAGTGATGATAGCTATTCCACTTGCATCCGATAGGCAAACCATATTGAAAAGTAAACAAGATATAACACAATCAGCTAAAGAACAATATTTTTTAAGTGAAGGAAGCTAATTTAAATAATAATAACACTTGAAAAATCAAAGAAGCTCATTTATTACCTCAAGGGATGTTCGTTACTAATACTTAGCTAAAGCTTTTGAAGAAGAGGGCCCAAGCAACATAAAGTTGATTCGCCAAGTGATCATACCATCGGAAAAATTTGTATCTCCATGCTCTAATGAGGAAGAGAGAAGCACAAGCTCCCCAAAAACCTGCTGCAAATCCAACCCCCATACCACGATACAATGACTTTAGAAAGCCGTCATCTTCATCTCCTTCAGCTAGCTTTGAGTCATGAGTTTCTTCTTTATTATTGCACTTATTTGGAAGAGGATCTCCACAAAGTTCAGGATTGCCAACAAAACTCCAAGAATCAAAAGTTTGAATTTGGGTTCCCAATGGAATTTGTCCAACGAAATTGTTGTATGAGAGGTTCAAATAATCAAGAAAAGACAAATTGGATATTGTTGAAGGAATTTCTCCAGAAAGTTTGTTGTAGCTAAGATCAAGAGATTCCAATTTCATACCTCCAATTTCTTTGGGAATTTTCCCAGTCAAATAGTTTCGAGACAAATTCAAGGACTGTATTTGACTGTTACTAATTAGTTCTTCAGGAATTTCTCCACTCAAACTATTAGCAGAAAAATCAATAACACCACCGTAGAATATAGAAGACGGTCAAATGTTTGGTAGTCAAATTCTCTTCCTTTCATAAATATTTTCAAGATTTCATTAGGCAACGTTGCCACAGAATCTGGAGGCGTCATGTTGAATAGGCAATGAGGTATGGATCCTGAAAGCTTATTTTCAGCCAGATCAAGTATTGTCAAATGAGAAAGGTTGCATAATTTTGATGGAATACTGCCCACAAATTGATTGGCCCTCAATTTAATAACTACCAAATATTGCGCCACTGGATTTGGCAAACTTCCAGAAAATTTATTTTTCTCTAAAATGAGGTATTCCAAATAGGTCCAATTTAGCATGTTTGACGAAAATTTTCCAAAGAAACTATTATCACCCAAATCCAACAAACGAAGATTCAATGAAGCCAATGAGGGAGGAACTTCACCTATCAGCTTATTACTCCCTAAATTAAGTAAATATAATTGTTTCCAATTGGCCAAGCAATCGGGAAGTGCTCCGCCCAAATGATTATATGATAAGTCCAAGTAACTCAACATGCTCTCTCCCTTGCTCTCTAGTTGGCACAATAATGAGAAAATAGATCCTGATAAAGAGTTGTGAGATGCATCAAAGTAAGAGATATTTGCTGATAGTGAGACGTTGGATATGTCATCACTAATCAAGTTGTTTGAGATATCAACATGAAATATTCCTACTACAAAGCTCCAAAATATACCTGCATCAATTTTTGAAATCCCAGATCTAGAAATATCTAGACTTCTTAAAGACCGTTGTGTGTATAGCCATGATGGAACATTATGACCTATGCTTGTGTTGCTCAAATCCAACTCCTCAAGTTGAAATGGTGGGACCCATTTAGGATCAAAGTCAAATTCAAAACTTGTTGAGCTTAAGTCCAATGATGTTAAATTTGAGAGATTGGCAAAATTCATTTCAGAAAGAACACCTATCCACGGATTGCCACTGATGTCTAAATGATATAATTTATGGAGTTGTCCCAAGGTTTCTGGAATATTGCCGTTCAATTGATTGTAGGACAAGTCTAAGTAGAACAAGGAAGAAATATTTCCAAGAGACGATGGAATTATGCCATGGAACAAATTGTGATAGATTTCCAAGTCTTGCAACTGTTCAAATTGGCCTAACCAATCTGGAATTGATCCTTCGAGATTATTATACCCTAAATCTAAATACTTGAGATTTTGAAGATTGAGCAAAGACTTCGGCAATTGTCCATAGAAATTGCAACCAAAAAGGTTAAGATTATAGATGTGATTGGTGATATTAAAAAATGAATCAAGTAATTTTGACTTCACCGTATAAAAGTTGTAAGAAAGATCAAGAACTTCAAGTGACGTAAAATTGGCACAATCGAGGGAAGGAAAATCTCTTAATCCACAACCACTCAAGTGTAACTCAGAGAGTGAAGGAAGCATGGCTATATGCTGGAGCCATTTGGTATCATTTCCAATATCACTGTCACTAAGGTTAAGATATTTTAAAGAAGAAAGTTGGGAAAGCCAGTGAAGGTCATTTATGACTAAATCATAATTATATGAAAAGTCAAGATAAAGCAGAGCAACAGAGAAACTTGCTGAGTTGGAAGGAAGTAACAAGTGATTGGTTGTGAAATTTGTGAGCATCAAAGGGAGGTTTGGAGATTTGGCATGGTGGCATACTCACAGTTTTCAAAGTCATTGTCGCTCAAGTCCAAGTGGTTGAGAAATTCAAGTTGAAGCACACACAGATTAATCTCACCTCCTAATGAATGATTGAAGAGAGAAAGCTCTGTGACTCTTCCGGTGATGTTGTGGCAGTGAACTCCCTCCCATAAACAGCAGTCTTTTTCAACACTCCAAGATGAGAGTTGGTTGGTTGGATCGACCACTCCTTGTTTGAAGATGAAAAGCAAACTTTGATCATTTTCATCGCAACTGATCACCCTGTTGAATGTTGTTGCAAATAACAGAAACAAGAAAAGAAAAGATATTTGTGAAGCGAAGCTCGCCATTGTGGTAAGTGAGTTCGAGTATGATGGCCTCAATGAAGTCTTTACATTTTATATGTGTGTGTGTGTGAATGTTTATAGACACACGCGCGTATATAGGAAAATCTAAAGTAAACAAAAACTTAAATGCCTTAAAAAATTGATAACCACATGATATTTCTTATTATCAAGTCTACTAATATCTTTAAGTCTTCCCGTCTTTTCAATACAAAATCGTGTCATGAATAAGAAAATACCACAGATATAATATATGACATATTTAGATCCTTTTAAAGTTAGCAGGCGTTAGGGAAAAACTGGAGAAAATTATGCGCAAAAATATTGAAGGCTAATAGCTCAATGATTTTATTTTATTTTAAAATGTTTGAAAACAAAACAAATCCTACATGGGCTCCACATGGAGATTAAAGAATCATCATCACTATTTTATGACTTATAAATAAAATAACTTATGACAAATTTTGCATTTTATATTATTATTAATTATAAAAGGAGTATAAGGAGTATACAAACACGCACTCACGTAATGAACTCAAAGTGAATTAATTTTATTTATTTTTGTTTTAGTCCAGAAGTGAATAAATTAATTCAGATAATCAAAATTTGAATAAATATTTTGCTCTGAAGTTTGATTTTCTTGGATAAAAAATTCGACAAAATTTTAGTATGACCGGAAAATAATAAACCTTTTCTTATAAAATTTAATATAACCCAAAAAAATCATAATAATTCCGTTCGGACTCCAACTTTTCCTTTTTATTCTTTTTAGCTTCCTTTTTTTTTTTGCCGTAATTCTATTTAGCGTATTTATTGCTTGCTGATTACTCCTTTCCTTCCTGTTCACATGCCTTCCAAATACACGACACGTACATTCATAACAAAACTAAATGCCTTAGCTAAAATTTAATATAAATTCAGGCTTTAATAGGTTCAAAGAAAAATTGATCCTATATGCAAAATATTTGACTGGAGTCTAGATTTTATCATTTATGTTTTCTTGAACTGTGTTTAATTTGAATACATTATACTTCTCTGGTCCTTAATATAAGACTTAATTGTTGAGTTGATTTTGATCCTAAATATAAGACTTCTTTTTTATATTTATCCCTATGGATACTCCCTCAACCATAATCAAGTAAAAAGAGAAGAAAAAATTTTAAGAAAGATGATTATAGTGTTTTAGAAAAAATATGTTATATTTTTTATAATTAACTAACTTACTTAACTTCTTTAATCTAATTCAATTAGCTAAATAGATCTTATATTAAGGACCGGAGGAGTATAATGTAGGTTTGCATGAAAAATTACTGTAGAAAGTTTGCATTCATTCATTATCTTTACTCCAAACACACCACAAAATCAGAGCTCTAAAATTCGAATTACATTGTACGTTGAAATAACAAAGCAAATGAAATTTTCAAAATGAACCTGTCATCATGATTTATTTGAGCAGAATTAATTCAATTAAGTCTTTAGTTAGATTACATGGTCACGAAGTACATATATAAGTTGTGAAAAATGAAAACCATTACAAATAAATTGTTTATGAGAAAATATTGAAAAAAATAAAAATGGATAAAAAAATCTATAACCACTTTTTTTTTTTATGGTCAAGTCTTCTAATACTTTCAAGTATTCCCATCTTTTAAAAAAAAAACTTAGAATATTAATACATCCATTTTCATATCATTTTCCATTCATATTCAATTTCCGCAACCAAATTTTTGAACACTTCAAAGATAAAAGTCCCTTAAGCAATAAATTAAACAATTTTTTCATCCAATTAGGGGTTTCATCGAATACAACTTTGAGCCTTTAAAATAAGAAAAATATCCTATGAATTATTATTTAGACCTTTTATGATCAATTCATACCATAACAACATGACATGTGGCGTTACAGAAAAACTGCACACAATCATATAAATCTTTAAACAATTGTTTTGGGGATGTTTTTAATTTCGAACTAGAGTGTTTGCAAATAATTCACACATAAAGCAATTTTTTTTAATTTTAGCTATAAAATGATCAAATTAATGTATTCTCTATACCTTGATTTCAGCTATATATATAAATATATATAATATCTTGAAATAAATATTTGTTTTTGCATCATAAAGTCTGTTTTAAGTAGAAAGTTTTAGGAGCTAAGACGCGGATAGAAAATTTGCAAATCTTTGAGTGTGACCTAAAATTTAAGTTTACGTCTACTTTTCAAAAAAAAAATTGCATATAACTTTTCAAAACATCAAAGATTTAAAAAAATACAACCGAGAAGACACAATTAGATTAGAAGGTCAACCAGTATGGTTGGGTTTAGCGGAAAAGATTAGTCTTTCATAATGTGACAAACTAATATTTAAATCTCCACTGACAGAATGTCTATATTTAGTGCCAAACTGTGCCTTAAATAGAATTATCTCTAATAAGAGGATACTTATGCATAAAAAAAACAGATTGTAGGTTCAGATTGATAAATTTAAAATGTTTACATTATGACAAATGGTGAGATTAAGTATTTTGGAATTTTTAATGAAATATTCTTGACGATATTAAAAATTGGACTATAGAGTGTTTCTTTTGAAAATAGAGGTGACCTTTAGTAAATTAGAGAAAGGATGTCATTATTTTTATTTTTTTCATGAAACAAGGATATCTCTAAGTCATATTAGATTTGAGACTAATTCCTTTTGGGCCTAAAGAGGTTAAGGAATAGCTCTCTCAACAAGTACGCTTCCCGGGATTTGAGCTTGTATTCTTTTTCTTACAGAGGTGAGACTGTTACCACCTCAACCAACAGCTTGTTAGTAATGTTATTGTATTTTACTTTTATTTAACTTTTTTCCCGGTAAAAAAGGTGATTGAAAAATTAAAAAACAAAAGAAATTATGTGACATGTTGAAGAGATTGCCTTGTCCACATAATGCTTTTAAAAGTCTTCGCTTCAAATTATACTCAGTTTCAGTCCTTTACTCATTAATAATTTCACCGGAGCTTTCACTCTTATCATCTCTTTCAATTTTCTTTGGCAAAAGATTTTTTTATAATCTCTTATCATCTATCATATATTCCGATCCTTCTAAAGTTAGTAGGTGTTAGGGAAAAACTGAAGACAATTATGTATGAAAATATTGAAGGCCAATGGCTCGGTATTTTTTTTATTTTAAAAATGTTTGCAAACAAAAAAATCCTATATGGGCTCCATGAGTGGCATGCAACTTAATAGAATAATCAATACTATTTTATGACTTAAAAATAAAATAAATCATTATAAATTTTGTTTTTAATTAATGAAGGAGTACACTTACCCAAGTATTGAGTCAGAGTGAACTAATTTATACTCTATGCATAAAGTGATAGGCTGTTATCTGGGGCAAAGACGTGGGAAAGAGAGCCGGAAGACCTGAAAAGGTTGAAAGAATTTTGTTCAATGGGGATTAAGAAAATAACAAGGGTTAAGATATTATTTTAACTCTGATCTTATTTCTTAGTTACAATTTTAACTTTAATCTTTTTAATGGTAAAGTTTTGACTTTGATTTTTTTGGGGTGCAGTTTTGATCCTGATGGGTAAAATTGCACTGAAAAATCAAAAGTAAAACTACACCCGAAAAAATCAAGAATAAAATTGTATTTGAAAAATAAGATTAAGGGCAAAATTACTTTACTAAAAGATTAGAGACAAAATTGCACATAAAAAATAAGATCATGGTCAAAATTGTACTTGAACCCAAAAACAATAAAAAGAGTAAGCTATACAAATATTTTTTATTTATCTAAAATATCCTCTTTAATTATTTGTAATCGGAGCTACTTCTATATCTTGCCCTAATTTAATATGTGCAATAAATATGTATGGTTTGAGGATCAATTATAAATTTAAAAAATAAAATAAATTAGAGTTTTATATTTACAATCAAAACGAACATCTCAATAAGCTTCTGTATTAAAAACCGAATGGAGTAATATTATAAAGTTTAAGGTAGCTCCAAAAAATCTTTCAAACTAAATTTATGTTAATTTTTGCTGTAAGTTTTATTAATTTCGGGTGCTTAGCTTTGTTTCCAAACAATGGTCATGCTATAATTTCAATAAGATATTAATTATTTACTTGACAACTTTATCCTTCAATAAGGAGAGATGGAAAAAGAAAAAGACGTTACAGTGTAAAATATTACATGGGTGAAATTAAACGGAGAAAATATCACATGCATGTATTTAACACCGCGGCATGCATGGATTGTGAGAGATATTTATTATTGCGTGGTGACGCTCAGGAATGGGTATACCTTGCCGCGGCAATCGATGGTGGTGATTGATTTGAAATTGAGGATTTTTTTCCAATTACTTTGATGACGAATGATTCTTATTTCTTCTAATTTTTAACATAAAAGCTACTTAACTAATTTTATATAGCTTAAAAAAAAGATAAATTAGTTAATTTTTAGAAATGTGATGCAATCTCTCCGAAATAATCCTCTATAAAATTAGATTCTATATTAACTTATAAGTTAGATAAATTAGTTTTAAAAAAATAATATAGGAGACAAAATAAACTGAAATTTTATATTTTGAATTAAATTTAACCATTAACTAGCTCTTATATTAACAATAAGAAAGAGTATTAATTAAAATCCATAAATTGAAGTACTCTTTCATCTTTGAAATATTCATTTAAATACTCAATTGCCAAGAACACTACTTCCTCCGTTGTTTATTATAAGAGACAATTAACCAAAACCCATTGAACAGAAAATTAGTTAAAATTGGTTAAAAATAATAAATAAGCAAAAAATGTGATTTAATTATTTTTTTAAAAATATCTTCAAACTGTCTCTTATAAAAAGAAACATGCCCTTTCTCAGGGAATTGTTTTTTATAAATAGAAATGGAAAGTTGAATAATTATATAAATTGTTTGTGTCATTTAGATTTTGCTGTTAATTATATAAATTCGAGCGCGGATGATGGGTGGGGTAGAAGCAATGAATGGAAGAGAATAATTGTCTCCAAATCATTTTATATTTACTACATCCGTTATTTAATATAAAAAAGTTAGTTGACTAATTTGAGTAAATTAAAAAAGTTTATTGAGTTAGTTATTTGTAATAAATATAAGTTAAATTCTTTAGAATACCATTAGCTAGAACTTCTATTTGATAGAATCTTTAATATGTGTAACTATCATAGTGACTGTTTTGAAACAAATAGATAAATATAAGAGATAAAATAGATTGGGATCTTATATTTAGGATTAAAATAAAACTCAAACCAGCTCTTATATTAAAGATTGAAGCTACTATAATTCAGTCCTAACGCAGATAAAGACAAGTAATTCAAAAGCAATGAGAACTGATAAGGAGTAATTCAAAAGTAATTCATAGCTATTCAAAGGGACCGTGGACGGGCCATTATATAGTTATTACCCATTTCACAGCAATTTCCTGAGAAAAAGTAGTTCAAAAGCAGTGGGAACTGCTGAAGATTCTTAAAAAATCATCAAGCTGTATAAAATAATAAAGATCTATGAGTAGGGCCTCAAAAAGCTTAAACACAACCAAAAAGCAAGTTAAACAGATGAAAATGACACGCGTAAACCCCAACAAACAAACAGATCAGAAAAACAAAAGCTTCATTATTTATTACAAAAACTCTGCAATGCGTTTAGGAAAATGTGGAAGCGAGCAATCAGAACCTCGTTATATATGAAGACTAATTAAGTTTATATAATATAATTTCCAATGTTTTAAAAACCGGACCGGAAGTCGAACCGGAAAGATCAACGGGTCATGGTTCAATCGGTCGGATCGGTCAGACTGTTCGGTCAGACCGATGACGCAATAATTAATTTAAAAAAATATTATATACATATAATTAGTATATATGAAAAATATCAAATTATTAAATAATTTAGAAATGCATTTAAATAATCTAAAATTATAATAAAATCATTGAAAATGGACTAAAACCTTATATATTTAATTTTATGTATGTTTAAAATATTTAATGATATTACAAATTATCAATTCATTCAAATCAAAATATTTTTTTAAAAGATAGATCAAATATCGAAACAAAAAGACTAGCGACTCACGATTTTAACACCACAATATATGAAATTTTCAATGAAATAATACTATATGGTTATAACTAGTCTAGAAATATATTAGGATATTTAAGGGGATCAATTTTTTTATTTTTCTTCTATTTTTTGAAAATTTTTTAGTATTTTTCAGTCAGGCTAAAAAACCGTCCGGTTTTCTGAAAACCGTTCCGGTTCCCGGTCCAACTCCGGTTTCCGGCTTAATAACGGCTCAACTCCGGTCCAATCCGGCTCAACTATGTGAACGGTTTTTTGGTCCAAACCGAGCCGTTAACGAGTCCGGGTGACGGTTCAACCGGTCCGACCGTCCGGTCCGGTCCGGTTCTTTAATCATTGATAATTTCATTTGGAAAAGCACAAAAACAAAACAATATAGATATTAATTATTTATTTAAGAAGAACAAGATTTCTGCTTTGGAATGGTTTGGATTACAAAGGAACAAATATCCTTAATAAAATCAAACGGTTCAATTTAATTAAATAATTAAAATTCGTTCAAAATAAACATTTTAACGTCTAAAAGTAAGAGGATAATAATTAAGTAAACAAAATTAAATTTCATGTTTAATAAATTATTTTGTATTAATAACATTACAGGACTTGTTAATCACGTTATTAAAGTTGTAAAAATACTACTTTTTAAATTTTTTTAAAAAACTTATTATTCACTGTTATACCAAATTTATTAATAGTATTATAAATTTCATGATATGTATATGATTCCCCCAATATTCCTTCTCAGATAAATACAAATTTTAGTATTTGCATTCAGACTTCATAGTCTTTTCCCCCTCAACGATTTCGAATTCGAAGTATATATTTCGGAATTTACATTTCTTTTTTTGAAGTATCATATATATATAGATATATATATATATATATATATATATATATATATATAAACAGACACACACATTAGAACACATGCTGGGAAATACTTTCAGGTTCACTTGGCAAGAAAGATGGTAAGGGGAAAAAAAGGCATATTTAGTCATCTAACTTGAAATAAATTTTTAGTTTGGTCTCCTAATTTTATAAAATCTTTGTCTCACATAATAATTTTGCGTGCCAAGAACTATTATTTTTAAAAAATTAAACTTAATATTTTTAGCGTTTAAAAATATTTTATTAATTGCACAGAGAATAGCGTATCACCTGTAGCGTTTCGTGTTCGATGGGCATTAACTATTTACCGATTTCATGGCAATTTCCTGAGGAAAAAAGTAATAATTCAAAAGCAATGGGAACTCATCAAGGTTGTTGAGACAAAGTTATAATTAATGGAATTATTTGATGTTATATATGTTGTCCACGTCTTTGTAATACTTTTATTGCAACAGTAGTAGTCATCAATTATTAATCCCACTAACAAGGATTTGAGGCGAAGACTGGAAAGAAAAAAAGGGTCAGAAGACTTGGAAAAAAGATTGGGAGACTCCTGTGAATTAGTCAATATATTTTTTATTTTGAGAAATTGGAAAGGTTAAAATCACCATCTTACCCTTATGGCTAGATTTTGTGCACAACAATGAGGAGATGGTTATTGTTTCGGGTTACAATGATAAGCACTATGGTATTGATTATTTTGTTAAGATCCAGACTGTGCAAAATTATTTTTTTTATTAATGCAAATTTAAAATTTTAACTTATAATTTTGTATACGAAAAAAATAATTTTATTTGAGAGATAGCTGTAAATTTATTTTTTTATTTTAAATTCTCTATCTGTTAAACAATATTTCATTAAAAGCATACAAATAAAATCATATTAAAGTAGAATTAGAGAATAGGCTTCTTAAAACAAATGAGTTAAACACAAAATGAAAACTTTAATTTGTATGCGTGATTATGAGTGACTTTTATGGCTTAATTTGTGTGGCCACATACTTGTTTCAGACAAACTTTGTCCTGAGTGTGTTGATGAAAACTTGGAAGCAAGCAACTGGGACTTCATTATTTCTGAAGATTAATTGAGTTTATATAACAAAATTTGGAAAAATACAGAAACAAATAAGATAGATATTGAGGAGAATTTTTTTAATTTTAAAAAAGTTTAGATTCTAAAAGAAACAAACATTCTTAATAAAAAAAAAAAGGGTTCAATTTAGTTAAATAATTAAAATTCATTCAAAAGAATCACTTAATTAACGTCTAAAGTTAAGAGATTAATATTTAAATAAACAAAAATTAAATTTCATATTTAATTTTTATACAAATATAACCATATAATTAATGAAAATTTTAATTGTTAAACTACACAAAACTAACGAAAAAATTGAAACGTATGAACAGCGCAAAAAAGAACAAGTTTGTTAGGAATGGCTCCCAAAAAAAGTTGTTCGGAGTATTGTCTCCAAAAGCAAATTTCACTTGTTTCGAGTGCTCATTCCCTGCTCATCAAATTGATGAGCAAAGAATGCCCATCCCTTTGGGCTTGGGGGTTGATAATATCCTAAAATAATTTTTCGGTGACATTCAGTATTGTAAATTTATTTTTCATTCATATTGAGTGTTATTGAAGAATATTTCAGGGTGTTGGATACGTAAAAAATTAGTTTAGCGATACTAAGTGCTACTAAAAAAATACTTCAGAGTGTTAGATGTTTGTATTATAATTTTATATTATTCTATTTTTTGAAAATAAAAATAAAAAATCCATGTACAAAAACAAAATAAAGTGATAGACTCTGGAGAAAAGATATTTGGAAAGAAGGTCGGAAGACTTGATGGCCAAAAACTAAAAGTGAGAGAGTGTATGTCTGGCAAAAAAAAAACTAGTTCATAGCAATTTCTTCAGAAAAAGTAATTCAAAAGCAATGGGAAGGGATCCCGAGATAAAGTTAACTAGCTGAACCCTTTTCCAATTTCTATGCTTGTGTTGGCTTTATGTCGTGGACGTCTTTGTAATGAGTACTTTATTACAAAAGCAAGTCATCGACGACTACTCCACTAACAAGGATTACTTTCTTTCCCCCACCGTGTCATTTGCTTCTCTTTTTCTCATATCTTCCCATTTTTTATAGGGAGAGGCGATCATTTGGATTTGCGGCAAATTCGAGGAAAAGAAGCTCGGAAGACTTGAAAAAAGGGTTGGAAGACTTCTGTGAAAAGGTTAAGAGAAAAACAAGAAAGAGTAAGCTATGCAAATATTTCTTGTATTTTGAGAAATTACGCAGAGTAATGTAATATATGTGGTATAGTAATTGAAACAACAGCATCACCAATTCATCATAGCTCATTGGAGCAACTTTGGAAAAAATAACGATACATTTGAATTATTTTATGATGATTTCTCTAACATGCGCATCATCAACTATCTCTGATTTAAAGACCCATTGGCGAAACTCGTCTGGGAGTTCTTTGTCTTAAGAAAAAAACTCATTCACGCCTTTGAAAAAGGCACTACATCAAGTTACCAAATATTTGGTGATCCAAAATCACAATTCAAAATTCTATGTTGTTATGTGATTTAGAGCCCATGTATGTTGGTTCTTGACACAAACAGAAAAGAAGAAGAAACCAATATTGGGTTGGGCCTCTCTTACATGACAAACCAAAATTTAAGTTCCTATTCACATTTAAAATTTGACAATGCCTCAAATATAATTGCTGAGCCAAAAAAAAAAAA